>NC_047519.1:1406256-1581256 GCF_902827115.2 Pseudochaenichthys georgianus | reverse complement strand
ACACACTGTGGCACACCCCATCTGCGCTCAAAAAATAACGCCATCTCCTTTAACTTCTCAGAGTTCGGCCATGGCATAAACTCAGGAAGGAGTAGCATCACAACAGAGGAGCAGAACTCGTGCACACAGCAACACACCGTAGATCTGCCGACTCCAAACAAATGAGAGATGGTCCTGTACTCAGAGTTGGTCGCAAGTTTCCACAGTGCTATGGCGATTTTTTTACATACAGGTACACACTCCCGGAAGTTTGAGTCGCTTCTCCCCAACGTTGCTCCCAGGCGAGAACAGAGGTATTGAAAAGACTGCTTGGACATTCGGAAATCTTTAATCCACTGCTCATCGGTGTACGTTGGCATAGGGGTGGGCGATATGACGATATATATCGTCGTGACGATATTAGGTCTCCACGATATGCTTTTTCAGAGATATCGTCCTATCGTGATAAAAAAAAAAATTTGAAAAAAAAAATAGCGGGAGGGGAAGAGGCTCTCCGTGCGCGGCGCAGGGGGCTATGACAGCGGACGGAGAGCCTCTTCCCCTCCCGCTCCCCCAGCCTCACCTACTGATTTTAATTTCACCATATATCAAGCCCGATCGATTTCACAATGTCAGCGCACCTCTGCTTGCGTTCAGTCCGAGTTGTTTGACACGCTCGCAAAGTCCCCGCCCCCTTTCTTTGCAGCGAGCAACCATAGGGCAGGCATTTCATAAAGGGGCTCCTTATGAAAAGACTAGCAAACGGTGGAAAGACATAACTGACGCTGTAGCGTTTTATGTTTTTCCCTTCAGTCTTTTATTACACTTCAAGTCTACTCTAAAGTTTACATTTTAATTATTTGGCACTGACTTTTCCTCATTGATGTTTTATGTTTTACTTAGTTATGTTTTACCCTCCTTTTCATGTTTATTGATGTTCACTGCTCACTTGTTCATTCAGGGTTTCATTTCTGAAATAAAACCAGCTTGAAATGCTATTTTGGTGTGTTACTCCTTTTTGTTTTAGTTTCTGTCACCTTGTAGGTGCTTGTATTGTTAAGTAACTTGAAAAATAACCATAATAACCGACATGAAAAAATATCGTGATATATATCGTCTATCGTGATACTGCCTGAAAATATCGTGATAACATATTTTTCAATATCGCCCACCCCTACGTTGGCACCACCGTCTCCCACCAGGCCGAGGTTCTATTGTTCACCCAGAGAGAGCGTGGGATACGGCGCGCACCGTAGTGTTCGCATATCTGGAACACATACAAAGGCACAAATTAGCTCAACATGGGTCATTCCAGAATTGGAGGACAATTTAGACACCAACATTTTTGAAAAATTAACCTTTAAAATTTGATAAAAAATGGTTATGTATTTAGGAAAAACAGATAATAAACCATCAAAAAAAGTGATTTGCCCAGCTAGGCATCAAATGTATATTTTCCAATGAAGAATTACCCCGGTTACTCTAATTATAGTAACAGGGTTGAAAGCAACAGGGTTGAAAATCAATGCTAATTTGAGCTTTAACCTCAGGAATTATTGCTAGATGTAGCATGTAATGCTACTTTCAAGGCAAGGACAAACTTGGATATCTAATGCAAGAAAGATAACTTTGAAATTAATATGCTTTATTCTGAAAATATCAGTAACAGGGTGGAGTGGGTCAGAGTGCCACACTCTTTTAAGACTGAAAAGATTGTAAACGCATGTTGAGGGACACACCTTCTGTGCAAAATTACTGTTATTTAAAATATGTTTATGATTTAACAAATTGATTTTACCATTACAAGAGACATATATCAATAGAATAATACCAAAAAAAGTAAATAAAATCCCTATTTCAAATGTTATATTTGACTTGCAAGTTGGTCACCAAGATTTTTTATATGGGGGACATGAAATGTCCTACAATTCTGGAATGACCCACATAACTCCACAAATCCTACATTAGATAGTATTATGATTTACTGATAACTTACCATTGCTGTTCTTATGGCGTGATAACGCTCATCATCCTCAGCCGCCCTACGGGTTAGGGTTAGGTAACCCTAACCCTAACCCTAACCCATGTTTGAGGTCTGCGGTCGGAAGTGTGTGTTGTTGTTCTTATCTTGGTTGTTCTTCTTCTCTCGGTTTTTGGCGGATTGCAACTTTAAGGTGCATACCGCCACCACTGTACTCGCCGTGAAGTGGGTTGCGGCCTGCCAATAAACCCAAAGCAGAAGAAGAAGAAGTGACGCCAGCGGCTTCATTTGCCTAATCCACCCCCGGGGACTTTTTCTGGTGTGAATAGCCGCGTTCACACTGCGGTACTTTTCCCACAAAGGTTCATGCGAACTTAGTTCATGCGAACTCTTTAGTTCGCATGAACTAAGTACAGATCGCGTTCACACCAGAAAAAGTCCCTGGGGGTGGATTAGGCAAATGAAGCCGCTGACGTCACTTCTTCTGCTTTGGGTTTACTGGCAGGCCGCCAACCACTTCACGGCGTATACTGCCGCCCAAAGTCCCCGGCCGGAAGTCCCCGGAGTTGGGGAAGGCTTCAGTAGAAGCTGCTGGGAGTCCCAGCGGCTTCTACTGAAGCCTTCCGAGTAAATCGCCAGAACGCCGACACCTCCTCATCTCCACCGCTCCCATGTTTTATTTTGTGTTGCCATAAGTTAGTCTCTCTGCGTTTCTGCGCTGGGCTAATGCTAATGCTAATAATGCTAATGCGAGGATAATAAAATGGCGGCTTCACAAAACTTTTTGGGAGTTTTACGGGGCGTGGTTTGCAATCCGCCCAGCCAATCAGAAATATAGCTCTTTTCTCAAAAAAGAGCCGCTCGAAAGTCCCTGCTCTCTAGCAGGGACTTTCGAGGGGATTAAAAGGTTCGCATTAACTACTTTTAGTACCGGCTCTTTTTGGTGTGAACGCGATCATGAACTAAGTTCGCATGAACCTTTGTGGGAAAAGTACCGCAGTGTGAACGCGGCTAATGCGATCTGTACTTAGTTCATGCGAACTAAAGAGTTCGCATGAACTAAGTTCGCATGAACCTTTGTGGGAAAAGTACCGCAGTGTGAACGCGGCTATTGAGTATTTTACAAAGAATGAAACAGCGCCCCTCTAGATGTCATGGTGAAACAGTAGATTGCATTCACTGTTGCGAGAGGAGGCCAGCAGAATCTAGCTTCCCTTGGTCAGAGCCATAGAGATATAAGAGTTACGACACTCTTTGATGTCGCCGCCAGCCGGTCACGTGGTTTATGTATGCCAGGATAGTTCAAAACGCACTTCCGTGGCAATGCTTCTCTATGGAAAAACAGCACAAACATGGTCAAAATAGTCAGATTAAACCAACGCTGTTATTTTTTAAAGATTGCTTTCATATTTACATGATGTGGTTACACTTTGTATGGATTGGCAATATTTACAAGTTTCAGCTTAACATAACATAAATAAACAAAGTATTATATTTCCATCTTACTGGAGTAACACAATTCAATAGTAATCAGCAGCAAACCACTTCTTTTTGTTATTCTACAGTATTGTTGTTTTATAGTTATTTGTTAATGTAACCCAATTTGTGTTCTTTGAAATTGAAAAGGATATTGCATTGTGTTACTTTCGTTGCAGTTGTATATGTCTTAAGTGTAATTTGTCTTGGCTTCCTATTTGTGGACATGCTTTTATTTTGAAGGAGAGGTAGCGCTGTTGACAGGAAGTTGTTGTTGCTTTGGAAACAACGTGACGGAGATTAACGGAGAAAAGTAATATCTACATATAAAGACGGAGAAAGTAAACAATAACGTTTATGGTTAAGTGTTAGCACCCCCCGAAGAGGCACAAGCTCTTACGTTGATATTGGAGATTTCAATAAATTAAATTTGAAAAAGACAAACAATCGTATTAGATTGGTCGTGTTGAACGTAGCTCTGTTCTTTCCACCACGCGGAACCTCCTTCTTGCAAACATTGCATCTGGCTGTTACACTGCCTTCGCTTTCAATTTTATAATACTTCCAAACTCCTGACATTTGTTCTGTCCTGACTCCCGAGTCACCAGCTGAACGTAGCCTGTCGTTAGCTTACTGATACTATTAGACACTGCGCCCACTCTGTTGCCAGATTTCAGAGAAATAAGCAACCAGGTCTGAAAACAAGCCCAAAAGAAGCAACACATACGTGATGTTGTGTAATTTTAAACCAAAACTAAGTCCTCAGGATGACTTTAAGACGTGAACATGGTCATTTTTGTTTTGTAACATTAAATAAAATAATTTTTTTAAGGATTCCCGATCCCCGATCTTTTTCTCCCGATTCCGATCTTGTAAAAATCACGTGATCGGCTCCGATCCCCGATCACGTGATCGGATCGGGACATCTCTACTTTTTACTATTCTGCCCTTGCATCGCACTGCATAGCTTAACAGATAGCGAACACAGACTCAGAAGACAGTTGTTGAGTTGACCATTTACTGAGGCTTGAAATTTGGTAAAACTGCAAGAATAAACAGAAAAATACAACACAATTGTATTGTATGTCCGTTAGCTTAGCAGCTAGTTAGCTTATAGCTAATCTTAAACATTGAAACCACACAGTTTAAATTTCAATTAAACCACATTTTTGAAACACATAACTTGGCACACAGGTAAGTTTGTATACTTACAGACATATCTACTCCAAGGATTAAAACAATGATCTGTGGCATAGAACTGAGCTACGATGTGCTCTGCATGGTACGGTGGCCCTGAAGTGCAAGACACCACAGCATTTCAGAAAACACCACAGCATTTCACAAAACACCACAGCATTTCACAAAACACTACAGCATTTCACAAAGGGTTAGGGTTAGGGTTAGGGTTAGCCTAACCCTAGCCTAACCCTAGCCTAACCCTAGCCTAACCCTAACCCTAACCCTGACGCTTCGTGATTGGTCAACACCCGACAGCGAAATATGTCCCAACCATGGTCCCACAACGTATGGTCCCAACACATCAGCCGTTAGCACACACTCAGATCTCACAGCTCCTCATATCTGTTCAGAAACTGGACAAAAGTTAAACATGTACAAACCACAGACTGTCTATGTCATGGCGAATACAGTCGCTGCTTTATTTATGTCTGTATGATGTGAGTGTGGACGGAGCAGCTACAGGTTAGTTTAGCCTGATGAATCCGATTCAGAAAACACGCATTTTAAAAGCTTTTCGCCTGCCGTCATGTCTGCAGACTTGTCAAAGCGTTAATTCATGGTTTTTACTAACTGTTATCAGTATGTAGTTACTTCGGCATCACTTTGAAACGTGTATTACAATTAAATCACGGTCAAATATGTTCATTTTGTTGTAGGATTTACATGGAGATACGCCCCGTCCCCTCTCCAGCGCCTCTTGTTTGAATGACAGCATTGACAGGAGCAAACACAGCTGACAGCCGCGGTGAAACTCGAGCGATTAGAGCGATGCGAATATTGGGTGGTCTACCATAGTATTTACATGGAGATAAGCCCCTTAAAAACCATGAGTTAATAAAGCATTAATTCTGTATTTACTCCTGTCATTCAAACAAGACGCTGGAGAGGGGGCGGGCCGTATCTCCATGTAAATCTTATCGGAATCGGATCCATCAGGCTAAACTAACCTGTAGCTGCTCTGTCCACGCTCACAACAACGTCATACAGACATAAATAAAGCAGCGACTGTATTCACCATGACATAGACAGTCTGTGGTTTGTACATGTTTAACTTTTGTCCAGTTTCTGAACAGATATGAGGAGCTGTGAGCTCTGAGTGTGTGCTAACGGCTGATGTGTTGGCAGTGGCGGCCGGCCCATAGGGGCGCTAGGGGCGCCGCCCCACCTCTTGCCAGATACAAAATAAAAAAAAAATATTAAATAAAAAAATATATATTAAAAAAAAAAATATTTAAAAAAATATATATATTTAAATTTTTAATGAACAAGGTAAATATCATACAATTAGTATCACAAAAATGTATAATCTACAATACAATCTCGTTTAAAATGGTGTTACGATGTCTAAAGTTACTGATAAGTCACCCGTTTCCTGCCTGGCCTTGCCCATGGCATTAGTTTATCATTACGGGGCAGAGCCCCCGAGCGAAACAGCAGCAACCAGCAGGTTGCAAAAGTCTCAATAGTAAACTGTGCCGCCGAAACATAATTTCAGCCAATCAGCGCCGTCAAATATTTTGGTCACGTGGGCGCTCAGGTTGGCGCCCGTGTTGCTTACGTGCGTTGACGTGAGGAGTTGTTTTTTAGACTCGTGAGTGACCACGGTGACGCAGTATTTGGATGAGAATGGTGTGCAGGTGGAGTCGCCGGATCCGCCCAAGAGCTACTCTCCAATCCTTTTGAAAGGAGAAGTTTGGGAGATAAATTGATACTTAAAGACCTTGGACCGGACCAACCCGATTTGTATATATCACAGCAGGCTCGTGAAAAAGACAAAACTTATCAACAAGGCTTCTCACATGGCTAGCTGGATGCAAACAGGTAAATGCTGTCTTTTGTTTCACATGCTTGCTCTTCAAACAGCCGGGGACAGATACGATCTGTTCAGAAACTAGACAAAAGTTAAACAAGTACACACCACAGACTGTCTGTGTCATGGAGAATAGAGTCGCTGGTTTATTTATGTCTGGAGGCCGTTGTTGTGAGTGTGGATGGTCGGAGCATATATAGCGTTAGCTTAGCCAAGCTCCATTCAGGGAACAAGCATTCTAAAAGGTGTTTCGCCTGCCGTCTGTCTGCAGACTTGTCAAAGCATTAATTCATGGTTTTTACTAACCGGTATCAGTATGTTGTTACGTCGGCATCATTTAGAAACGTGTATTACAATTTAATCACGGTAAAATATGTTCATGTTGCTGTAGCTGTAGCTCCCGAGCCAGCGCGTCTTGTTTGAATGATGCGAGTAAACACAGCTGACAGCTGCGCATCACTAAGCCACCAGGGTGGGAGGAGGGGGTCAGGAGGACGGGACTGAACTGACCGCCCAGGGGCACGGCAGAGGACCAGGAAGGGGTCTCGGGCGGGCGGCCCGGGGCTAAGGCAGAGTCCAAAAAGGGGGACTCGGGCGGACGGCCCGGGGGCAAGGCAGTGGACCAGGAAGGGGTCTCGGGCGGACGGCCCGGGGGTAAGGCGGAGTCCAAAAAGGGGGACTCGGGCGGACGGCCCGGGGGCAAGACAGAGTCCAAGGTGGGGACCATGGAGGGGCGAAGGCAGCGGCAGGAAGAGTCAGGGGGCCGGGCCCGAGGGCGAAGACCAGACAGCTCCGCAGGCCGGGCAGGAAGGCGCTGACGGGACAGCGCCGGAGGCCGGGCATGACCCGGTGTCGGAGCTGGTGGGACAGGCCTCGGCAGGATCCCCCACGGAATAGGACCAGGAAACGGGATTGGCAGGACCCCCGGCAGGAGAGCAGTCGGCGGGGCCTCCAACAGCACAGGACAAAGGGCCGGCAGGACCCCCGGCAGGAGAGTAGACGGCGGGGCCTCCAACGGCACAGCACAAAGGGTTGGCAGGACCCCCGGCAGGAGAGTAGTCGGCGGGACCTCCAACGAGACAGGACAAGGAGCTGGCAGGACCCCCGGCAGGAGAGTAGATGGCGGGACCCCCAACGGGACAGGACAAAGGGTTGGCAGGACCCCCGACAGGAGAGTAGTCGGCGGGGCCTCCAACGGCACAGGACTAAGAGTTGGCAGGACCCCCGGCAGGAGAGTAGGCGGCGGGACCTCCAACGGGACAGGACACAGGGTTGGCAGGACCCCCGGCAGGAGAGCAGTCGGCGGGACCTCCAACGGCACAGGACCTGGGGTTGGCAAGACCCCCGGCAGAAGAGTAGTCTGCGGGACCTCCAACAGCACTTCAGTAGGGACTTTAGATGGGACTAGAGAAGGGACTAGGAAAGTGACCTGAGGAGGGACTAGGGAAGGGACTAGAGAAGGGACTACAGAGGGGACTAGAGAAGGGACCAGAGGAGGAACTAGAGAACGAAACTCGAGAGGAGACGCGAGAGGGGAACTAGAGAGGGGACTGGAGAGGGGTCTCCAGAGGGGACTAGAGGAGAGACTAGAGAAGGGAACTTGAGAGGGGACTCGAGAGGCGAACTAGAGAGGGGACTCGAGGAGGGACTAGAGGAGGGAACTGGAGAGGGGACTCCAGAGGGGACTAGAGGAGGGACTAGAGGAGGGACTAGAGAAGGGAACTTGAGAGGGGACTCGAGGAGGGACTAAAGGAGGGACCAGAGGAGGGAACTCGAGAGGGAACTCGAGAGGGGACTCGGGTAGGAACTTGAGAGGAGACTTGAGAGGTGACTTGAGAGGGAACTCGAGAGGTGACTTGAGAGGGGACCTGAGAGGGAACTCGAGAGGAGACTCGAGAGGGGACCTGAGAGGAAACTTGAGAGGGGACTTGGGTAGGAACTTGAGAGGGGACTCGAGAGGGGACTAGAGAGGGGACTTGAGGGGTGACTTGAAAGGAGACTCGAGAGGGGACTCGAGAGGGAACTGGAGAGGAAACTTGAGAGGGGACTTGAGAGGTAACTCGAGAGGAGACTCGAGAGGGAACTGGAGTGGTGACTTGAGAGAGTTGGTTCGCCAACAGAACACGGGGGGCTGGAGTCGGCCGGTATGCTGACTGGACTCGTGGAGCTGGCGTCGGCTGGAGAGCCAGCAGGAGACGAGGTGCCGGAGTCGGCCGGTATGCTGACAGGACTCGGGGAGCTGGCGTCGGCTGGAGAGCCAGCAGGAGACGAGGTGCTGGAGTCGACCGGTATGCTGACAGGACTCGGGGAGCTGGCGTCGGCTGGAGAGCCAGCAGGAGACGAGGTGCTGGAGTCGACCGGTATGCCGACAGGACTCGGGGAGCTGGCGTCGGCTGGAGAGCCAGCAGGAGACGAGGTGCTGGAGTCGACCGGTATGCTGACAGGACTCGGGGAGCTGGCGTCGGCTGGAGAGCCAGCAGGAGACGAGGTGCTGGAGTCGGCCGGTACGCCGACAGGACATGGGGAGCTGGCGTCGGCCGGAGACGAGGGGCTGGAGTCGAAACCATGGCTGTTGGGGCCAGGACTGAGGCTGGAACCATGGCTGCAGGGGCCGGCACTGGAGCCGGAACCATGGCTGTTGGGGCTCGGGCTGCTAGCCTGGCCTTGCGACGACTCCTCTTAGCAGCCGCCTGAATACTCCGTGGACCTCCATAAGCCAGACGAGTTCCGGAATACGACTCCTGGACAGGAGCAGGAACTGGGGCAGAAGCACGGGTTGACTTCAGGCGGAACCCACCAAGGCGTATGGTGCCAGATTGGGAATTGGGAGACATGGAGCTAGCATGCCTAGGGCTAGCAGGCCGGGAATCACATGCTTGAAGGAAGTCCAAAATCCAGTCAGGTAAGAACTCAACGAAACATGGTTTCTCTGCTGCCAACCGGAGCGCCTCTACCAGAGCGGCCCTCTTCTGCCGAACACTGGACGCTCCCTTCCACCAATCGAAGCAGCAAGCCAGATAGAAGGTTAAATGCTGCAATTCAACCTCCCATGGATCATCTGCTGGGTCCATTTGTGGTCGGGTTGTAATGTTACGATGTGTGAAGCAGGTAGGACCCAAATGCAGATTTACGTGAAATTCCTTTATTTCAAGGCTATAAGGACAATGACAGAACAGAACACTCACCGAGGACAAGCCAATACACAAGACAACCCGACAAAGAGAGACAGAAAACCCAGAACTTAAATACACCCAGGACTAATCACATAAACACGAGACAGGTGAGGAGGGAGGAGAAAACACATAGGTACCAGGTGAACACAATTGGGTAATCAGAGAGGGAAACCGACAGAAAGCAAACAGGCAGGAAACGGGGGTGAACACTTTACAAAATAAAATAGGAAACCCAAAGATAGAAAAGGACACGAAAAATACAAACACAGACAAATCCTAACAATATCGACTCTTTGTTTGTAGATATCTATTATACTGAGTGATATATATTTTACACACTGCTCTGCTTTCTTTCTTCCGTGGAGGAACCATCAGTGTATCCTCGGTTAGAGCTCCTCCAGACAGCCTCCTCGATCCTCGGTCCTCGATGTGCATTTAGAGAAATGAGACGTCCTTCAAAATGGCGCGCTGAAATTCATTTCCGGGTCACTACCGGAGGACCGAGGAGTCGAGGAGTCGACATTTGAGTATTGAGAAACCTCTATGGTACCTATGGCGCTGTAATCACTCATCTGGTTACAGCATTACATTGACAACCACCAGGGGGTTCCACATCTGGCAGGGGAAATACCTGCTCTGCTGAACATGTTATAGAGAACAGTGCAGATCGTCCCTATGGACACCAGGATTAACCTGGTCTAAAATAAGGAACATTAATAGTGTGATATAGGCACAGATATAAGATCAATAATACACTTTATTGTAGTGCACCTTTCAAAGCATTCAATGTCACTTTAAAATACAATACAAAATAAAATATGAGTGGCATTACAATACAACCATGTGTTGAGTAGGAAACCACAGAGGAACATTACATTCAAAGGAGCAATTCAAGTGAGTGAAGCCAGTTTGAACACATTATCTTTTAGGCTTGCTTGAAAATAACACAGTGTCTGACATATTATATCATTACTGTTATATCATTGCTTACTATTCGTGGTTACCAAGTATCAGACACTTAAACAACAGAGAAGGTTTTAAGAAATAGGACTATACTGACAAATGACATATTATCCTGTCATTGTCTGTTCTGTAGGAAGGAGGAACATAGCAGAGTGGGACTGCACTCAAAAACGGAAGTTTGTTCCAATACGAAGATTGTGACTATCTGAAAAGGGTCCTTAAAACGAGCCTCCTCGCAATTGTATGCACATTATTTATTCAGCCGTTTGATGTTTGATCTGATGGGAAATATATCATTTGAAAAAGAGAAAAAAGCTTATTAAACTAGACGAACGCTCAATACAGGCGATGACGTCACGTTTGTGCGTCCCCGCAAGCAGGGCTTCAATCTACGGCAAGCCTTCAACCATACGGCACAACACCGGTGTCAGTACCATATGTGTTCGCCCTACCATATGTGTTCGGGGTCCGTCGCTTACCAATGATGTCACGCATTGTGATTGGCTGTACAGTAATTGCACGCTGATTGGTGTAACTAGGGGCGCTGACTAAGGTATAACGGGTCACAACCGTAAGCGACCTATTATCATTCAGGAAACGACAGCGAAGCATCTGGGGTGTTTTCTCCACATAACTGCTCACCTCACTGTCACTAGTATTTATTTATACATACTAGGGCTGTACCCAAATATCCGAATATTCGTTCGTTGGAGTACTATTCGGATATTCGTTTTGTTTGTTTTTTCCCCGTTTGTTTTCAAATTGAATTTATTGAAATCTCCAATGTCAACATAAGAGCTTGTGCCTCTTCGGGGGGTGCTAACCATAGACATATAAAGAGTAGACGCCGCATTGGCTGCTGGGGCGCAAGAAATACGGCCGCTATCTTGGACCGGTCATCCTACAGACATTCTACCCATAGACAGCAGAGGTTTCAAGATGCCAGAGCACTGTGCGGCATATTGCTGTGCAAATCGGCGGACGATTGCGAACAGGGGTCGGGGGATTACTTTTCACAAGTAAGATTCAACATTATAATTGGTTGTATTTTGTAAATAGAATATTATTGTACTGTATTGATGTCCGCCAGCGAAATCGTAGCCAGCAAACATTATGTTCATGGCCAACTGAGACTTTATAAATCGCTGCTGTAACAAGTGAATGTCCCCGTTGTGGGATGAATACAGTAAAATCTAATCTAATCTATCTAGGAAGAAGAAGGAAGAAAATAAGCTTGACCTCCTTCTTAAAATGTTTTTGTGTTGACTCTCAAATCTCCCGTTTTTATTTTGAAGGTTTCCCAAAGACAAAGATATGAGAAAGAAGTGGGAAGTTGCTTTGAGGAGGGAAGGGTTCACTGCAAGCGAGTCATCCGTGATTTGCAGGACAGGACAGATTGTCCGACTCAGAGATGGTGTTATTCCCTCCATCTTCAGCTTCCCGGTTCACCTCCAAAGAGTAGGTGTATCATCATACGGTTATTAGCATTCATAAATGTAAATATTCTATTATCAATAACAGGGCAGGGTGAAATACCTGTGTGTGTGTGTGTGTGTGTGTGTGTGTGTGTGTGTGTGTGTGTGTGTGTGTGTGTGTGTGTGTGTGTGTGTGTGTGTGTGTGTGTGTGTGTGTGTGTGTGTGTGTCAAGTATTCTGCTTCTTCATTTTAGCTGGAAAAGGGCAGGACTACGTCTACTTCCAGAAAAGCTGAAGAGAGCCTGTCTGTGGCCCCTCAGGACGACCCAGAAGCTTCAACCTCACACTCACAACCTCAGCCTAATGATGTGAGTATTTCTATTTTCAACATCATTCATAATGGTCCTAGACAAAGTAAAATCTCTCTTGTTTGCTGCCACTCATTAAACACACTCACAAATAAACCCATACACACACAATTGAAGACATGTTGAACATGCATTCCTGGCACACTCACACACACACACACACACACACACACACACACACACACACACACACACACACACACACACACACACACACACACACACACACACACACACACACACACACACACACACACACACACACACACACACACACACACACACACACACACACACACGCATGATGCTGGCAGTGGCTTTGACAGGTGATGACTATAAGAAAGAATGTGGGCCATACTCTAGTTGTGTCAAAGTGATGTGTGTGAAGTGAAACATCACTCAAACCATGTTCATCCCTCTTTCTAGAAAAGGTAATCTTAATGTTGTTAAATTTCATTTTTGGAAATTACGGTTGCAAGTACGTTAAATAGCTACTTCTCAATTTTTTTACAGGTGGCTGTGTTCGGTGGATGGCAAGCCTGGCCTGAACAAGATGATGCTGGATATGCTGGAGAGAAGATGCCAGGACGACCAGGCTAAATATGGATGTGTTTCACTCATGTTGGATGACATGGCCATCAGAAAACATGTGCAATATAATCCACATAACAAGTCAATGTCTGGTTTTGTAGACATGGGTGATGGAAACAATGAGACCGATGCTGCTACTGAGGCTCTTGTGTTCATGGTGGTTGGCCTACACGGACATTGGAAGGCTCCCATTGCATATTACCTGACGAAGTCTTTGTCACCTGAAACACAAAGGGTCCTAATCTAAATCTAAAATCGAATCTAATCTATCTAGGAAGAAGAAGGAAGAAAATAAGCTTGACCTCCTTCTTAAAATGTTTTTGTGTTGACTCTCAAATCTCCCGTTTTTATTTTGATGGTTTCCCAAAGACAAAGATATGAGAAAGAGGTTCTCAGTCATGCTTTGGAGGAGCCGCATGCACGGGGCATTCGGGTGTCATGAGCAACTTTGTGTAAATATGGTTTGGGCGGGGTGGTGTCATGTTCTTGTGTTTAACTTGAACATTTACATTTTTTATATAGATGTAGAAGTACATTTTCATTTTTTATGACATAGATATTCATTTTTACTGATATATAACTTCTGTCTATGTATAATGTATTATTGTTTCTTCATTTATCAACTTATTAAAATAGCTGAGTATAGGCCTACACAATCTGCTTCTCTATCATATATAGACCATTAGTGTTTTTTTATGTGTGTGTGTGTATATATTATATATCGTGTGTCTTTTGCAAAATACCTATCATACATAACATAGGCTATCAAATACCAGAATATTCTATTGCTGTTAAGCCTACTATGAATATTAAAATACGCCGAATCATGTGTCCGGTATCATGCCTACATATATGACGTTTGCAGAAAACCCCCCCCGTGAAAATCAGTTTTGTATTCAGCGAGTTATGATTGATAAAATGCGCTGACACTTCATTGCGCCTGCCAGACAGATTACACTGAGTGGAGCGGGTGACCGGTCCAAGATGGCGGCCCCACGGCTCGTCAGCGCCAATAGGCAGTAGCGGTCGATGCGGCGTCTACTCTTTATATGTCTATGGTGCTAACACTTAACCATAAACGTTATTGTTTACTTTCTCCGTCTTTATATGTAGATATTACTTTTCTCCGTTAATCTCCGTCACGTTGTTTCCATAGCAACAACAACTTCCTGTCAACAGCGCTAACTCTCCTTCAAAAATAAAAGCATGTCCATAAATAGGAAGCCAAGCCAAATTACACTTAAGACATATACAACAGCAACGAAAGTGACAAACACAATGCGATATCCTTTTCAATTTCAAAGAACACAAATTGGGTTACATTAACAAATAACTATAAAACAACAATACTGTAGAATAACTAAATGAATGCCGTGAATACACCGAAATACACGTGTTGAAGCGGTATTTCGGTGTGATAACCCCCCAGTGTGCGGCGCTGCTGTCGGTGGTGGGGGGAGGCCGGCTGGCTGCGGCCCGTTGTCGGCTCTCAGGTCCCGCTGGACCAGGCCCCCCAGGCCCACCATGACATCATCCAGTGTCCCGGGGCTGCTGGGAAGATCGTCCTGACCATGTGAGATCACCTTTTGAAATGAGAACTAATGTCCTCATTTATCATTACTGCCTCTTTGTAAATCATGAGCACTAGAATATGTGGAGGATCGCTGTTGAACTTTTTAAAACATCAGTTTATCATTAATGATGATAACATGACCTAAGAATCAACATTTCATCAGAAATGTGACTATATAATACAACAATGTGGTTTGAAAGACTCTTGAGAAGATGGACACTATGAATATGTATTTTCATGAATAATTCTCCTGTTTTTGGTGTTGCAAATAAAGTGCCGTGATTTTTGCCAACTTTGAGCGTCTCTTTTTGAACTTTCCTGTTGCGGTCGTAACAATGAATAAAACACATTTCTCTATTTTCTTTTATTTGCTGATGTGAAATAACAATATTGACATTCACCAGTGGTGAAATGTAAAATAAAGCAAAATAAAGTATTTTTACACGGTAGTATTTTCTACTTTTACTTGAGTGAAATATCTGAGTACTTCCACCATTGAAATTTAGGAAGATGACATGGGAAGGAGCCTAAGTGAACGGCTCATTTCAAAACAGCACCTGTGCATCTCAGGTGACAGCCGGCTCTACTGAGCATGCTCAGAGACACACAGGTAACCTAAGCCACACACACACACACACACACACACACACACACACACACACACACACACACACACACACACACACACACACACAGACACACACACACACACACACACACACACACACACACACACACACACACACACACACACACACACACACACACACACACACACACACACACACACACACACACACACACACACACACACACACACACACACACACACACACACACACACACACACACACACACACACACACACACACACACAGTATCTGCTCTGCACTGCAGCAACATGACGGAGCTCCCTGTGGAAGCAGACGGAGAGCTACACACCAGGGCTGTGTAGTAATATGTCAATGGAGCATACCATGTCATCAGCAGGGGTGGACATTCTAATCAACAGGTGAGCAGCTTGTTTCAATGATCTGAAACTAATAACTGTTTGTTTAGTTGAAGTGTATGTTCAGAAAGAGAATCAATATCTGTGCATGGCAGGAGAACAGCTCTTCACAACAGCTCTCAGCTGTGTGTTTGTCAAGCAGCTGTGAGTATACATAACATATACAGTATATATATGTATGTTTGCTCTTCTATTGAAGTATTTGAACCGTCTCATGGAAATATTTAGTCAACGATGGGAACCACTGAACAGGAAGGTTCAAGGAATTTGATTCACATATTGAGGTTAAAGTTCCTAATAGGTTCATGACTTGATTTGATATGTATTTTAAATCTGATACCAAAAGAGAAATGTAATGTGTAAACAGTCTTGTGCAGGGCACTGGTAAGGGCCTCTAACGTGCTTCAGTAGTTTATTACCTGACACAAGACATCATGTGAACCCGGGCAACAGCGTTCACCTGTCCACCACTCGTACCCCCTGATCGCGTCCTCACCCCTGCCTGTTATGTTGTGTCCTGAACCTAAATGAAGCTGTTGTGTCACAGCATTCAGCATGTGTTACAATATACCGCCGTGAAGTGTCACAGGTAGGTGGTCCATTTCCCCCCGTCAGAACCATTTCATTGGTAACAGACATTCAATGGACTGATTAGAATCAAAACGTGTGAAACTGTCTAAAAGAACCACACCATGATGACTAAGAGGCTAACAAAACACTGTAACAGCTCACTGTCCGTTAGCAGAAGAGCTTCAGAAACATGAGAGGCCTCACTCTGCTGCAGTGTCTGTCTGTGACCACCAGCCATCATCTCTGGGGACAACACACACACACACACACACACACACACACACACACACACACACACACACACACACACACACACACACACACACACACACACACACACACACACACACACACACACACACACACACACACACACACACACACACACACACACACACACACACCACCGGTTCGTTGCGAACATATGTATCACAGTTTGTCTAGCAACTATGAGCAGACAGTGGACCGAAACAGCAACGGTCTCAGAGACGCTGCATCAGAGGGTTTCAAACGCGTTGGTCCGGGGACACATATGGCGCGTTTCCACTGCAGCGGGTAGCTCGCTTTAAGCGTGCCGAGCCGTGCGGGGCACGTTTTTGGTTGCGCTTCCACTTGGCCTAGTTTTGGCCTGGGGCTACTTTTTCACCTTTTTCTGGCCCGACTAAATCGTGGTTCTAGGGCCAGGAACAACCAGGCTGAGTCAGGCTGAGTATGCTAAACTAGAGAGAGAATCGCTGGCAAGGGGCTACAACTACAACAAGATGAACATATTTGACCGTGATTTAATTGTAATACACGTTTCAAAATGATGCCGAAGTAACAACATACTGATACCGGTTAGTAAAAACCATTAATTAATGCTTTGACAAGTCTGCAGACAGACGGCAGAGAAACACCTTTTAAAATGCATGTTTTCTAAATGGAGATCGGCTAAGCTAATGTTATATATGCTCCGACCGTCCACACTCACAGCAACGGCCTACAGACATAAATAAACCAGCGACTGTATTCGCCATGACACAGGCAGTCTGTGGTTTGTACTTGTGTCTAGTTTCTGAACAGATATGAGGAGCTGTGAGCTCTGAGTGCTAAGAGCTAACGGCTGTGTTGTTTTTCTGGGGCGCTCATTGAAGATGACGTCACGGCTCCGCCTACACTGCGTTACTATAGTAACTACCCCAGTTCCTAAACTGTAATGGAAGCGCAGCATTAAAGTGACCCGGGCCTAATAAGGCCTAACCAAACCGAGCGAGGCTGAGCGAGGCCTGCAGTGGAAACGCGCCAATAGAGGTCTCTGTTGGAGCTCCAGAGGGCCAGAGCTAGAAGAGTAAATCAATGTTCTTTTTCTCCAATATTTAAAAATAAAATTAACATCCATATGACAGACATCACAATCGTTTTTTTGGGAAGCATCATTCTTTTAAACATTACACATTTTTGCATGGGTATGTCACTTTTGAATAAAAACAACTAAATGGTCGGACACAAATGCCCTTTAACGACAGACATCATAATGTTTTCATCGCTGTAACTGTTTCCAAAGATCTGATGAGGTGTGTGTTGGTCACACAGATGCTGACAGGGTACAGGTTACAGGTGTATGGAAGAGATGACCCGTCATGTGACCTCTGCTGTAACACAACATGACCAGTGAGTACACTCAATGATCGATACATGAGCCAATCACAGGTTCTTTCCCATCCAGCCGTATCCTGAACAGCCAACACCAGAGTCAAGCTTTTGAAGTTAGTTTAGTGTTACAAGTATATTATAGTTCTTGCAGGATCCTGTCTTTAATAGCACGACACCACATTATTCCATCAAATACTACAATACACGCCAGTTGTATTGTGTTATTATTATTGTCATATATATGTGGAGAAATGTAAATGTGTCTGCAGGGATTCTGCTGATGCTGCTGCTGTCAGGCATCAGAGCCAGGCGTGTCTCGCCTCTCCCAGCATGCCCTGCTTCCTGTGTGGTTTGTTCTGAAGACGCACTCATCTGCCACAGACTGGCTCACATTATTGGTAAACACACACACACACACACACACACACACACACACACACACACACACACACACACACACACACACACACACACACACACACACACACACACACACACACACACACACACACACACACACACACACACACACACACACACATTTTCAGTGAATTATTTTGTTGATTAGACATCTTCGACATGATAATAATGTTGCTTAACCTTTCTAACACACAGTAAATGTACCTTGTGTTTACAGTGCCTGAGGAAATTAAAACTCAGCTGACAGAAAACATGAATGCTTTTAGTCGTATATGTATAGAACCTCGGGTGTTGTCTCTGCTGGTGTGACAACAACAGACACTTCCTGACAATCCTGCCACAAGCTTTTTTCTCTACCTGTTTTCACGGAACAAAAAAAGAAATAAGACAAATGTACCTGGCTAGATCCCCCCCTCTCCTTCTTTCTCACAGAACAAGGGAACTTACAAATCATGCTGGCTAAACCAGCTCTTGCTTCAGAGCTTCGGTATGAATGACAGTCAGTGGATTGTATTTATGTGGCAGTATATTACCAAAGAGCCCTCATGTCCTACAGACTGTAGTGTGTGTGTTCACTGTGTGTTCACTGTGTGTTCACTGTGTGTGTTCAGGCGCTGCCGACACCACCAAGGCTCTGCTGCTGATGGAGGGCTCCATCTCCTCGGTACAGCCTGCCTCTCTGTCTGACCTCAGCAACGTCTCAGTCATAGGTCTGTACTGTACGTGTGTCTGTGAGTGTGTACATGTGTGTGTATTTGCACATGTAGATGTTTGCATTTTAGTTATTATCTTTAGGAAGAGAAACATGATTGGATAGCAACAGTTTGCCAATGCAATCTCAAACAAATTAGCTTTAAAATCTAAGTATGAAGACTGCATATCTCTGTGTGTCCTTCAGGTCTGAGTCATAACTGTATCTCAGTTCTGGGGGAGCAGTCCTTCAGGAACCTGCCTCTGCTCCACACCTTGCTGCTGGACCACAACCTGCTCACCAGCCAGGCCCTACAGGGGGGGGCTTTGACCAATCTAACCCGACTAGAGGTCCTCGCCCTGGGCCACAACCTCATCAGCATGGTGGGTATCACTTCAGGGAAATAATGAACTGGGAGTATATCAGAAGCTCTGTTCAGCTGGTGGGTGTATATGTGATTTTAAGTGTTCAGGCGATCCAGTGGATGAGAAGTTATTATTTGACCAAGGTCAGAATGTGACATTATATGTTGTGTAAAGCTCCACGCTGGCTGGTTCAGAGGAAGCAGGGCCCTGAGGAGCCTGAAGCTGGAGGGAAACCTGCTCACCAGTTTGGACTCTGGATCCTTTCCTCTGAATGACCTCCAAGATCTGGAGAGTCTGGATGTGTCAGATAACTTGATACATCATCTGCATCGAGAGAGGTTAGTAAATGTTTCTTTCTGCCACTGTACATGCTATTGTAGGGCACACTGTATCATATAACACACTACACTGTATGTCCTCTCCTGATCGCAGCTTTGGTGGGTTGGGGAGCTTGCAGAATCTGGATCTGTCCAGAAACCGTCTGAGTTCGGCTCCTGCTGAGGCGTTTTCCTACCTCAGCTGGCTGACCAACCTCAACCTGGACCTGAACACCTGGAACTGCTCCTGTCAGCTGCTGGAGCTGGCTGCCTTCCTGTCCACCTTCATACAACAGCCTGACAAGGTGCCTCCTCTTCATCACTTACACATGTATAATGCTGCTTCTCCTGTTATAGCAAATACAACATTACAATAATGAAATAAGGAAAATAAATGTTGTGTGGAAAAAAACATGCAATTATATTAAAGGTGCATTATGTTGGATAAAAATGTAAAAGTACTTAAAACAGATTCTGATTCTGGAGGGTTTCGATTTTGAATCGAGCGATCATTTCCTTGTAGTCAACGTCAACTTTATGGTCAATTCCTCTATTTGTGTGACACAGACAGGGGGATTGAAATTCAGTTTCTCACCATCCCAGAGAATACAAATATATAAAAAGAAATAAATACATATGTATATACATACATACACGCCTTACACCACTTATATATATATATATATATACAAATACATAGACACAAATATACATATACACACATTTAGCGGTAGGAATCAATAATCAAATAAACAGTTAATATACAAAACATAATGGGCAAGGGTTTGAGTCTAGTTTAGTTTATACTGCTAAACTGATTAATTGAAAAATATGATATACTATTTCTACAGTACAAATATATACAGTATTGCAAAACTGTCAAAAGCAGCGTTGGAGAAGAAGTGTCTGCAGCATACTGGTTCAGTTTATTTCAAGGATCTGTCTTTAAATGATAAGTAGAAAACTGGTTGGCTTTACACTGACATCTCCCCTCCCTCCCACCTGCGGCTCTCAGACCCTCTATAATGGCCGTCGGATGGTGTGTGTGAGCGCTGACAACCCGGCAGTGACCACAGTGCTGGAGCTGACTGAAGCCAACTGCGTGCCGTCCAATCAGAACATCACCGTGCAGGTGGAGGCGCGAGGCAGCGTCACACCTCGACTGTATGCCCGAGACCTGGCCCTCACTGCAGTCCTCTGCTTCACCGGTATCACTGAGACCACATATCACTCACTATTTCATCAGAGAAAGTTAAAGATCATTCGATTCACAACAAAGACAAGTGTTTCTTCAGCTCAAAGAAACAGATGCAACAAATGTAAAAAGTAAAAAAAAGTTAAAAACTATACACCAGAGTTACATACAGCAGCCTATAGTTCAATACACACAGTCGACGTCCTCAGTTTCAATGGGTTAAAATAACGGACACAATTTCATCTGCTCAATGTGAGATCAGTGTATACCATTGATACTGTGTTATAATAATTCATAAATATTCAGTCAGTTGTGACTTGCCACTTACTTACTACTTAACAGATAGTTTGTTTAGTTTTACCTAATTTCATTGACATGATTTTATATGTAAGAAACATGATTCATATACATATATACAATCAATAATATAATGATTGTAATATATTCATATACACAATGATAACAAATCCCCCCTAATAACATTTTTTTCAATCAAAGTTTATTATTTTTATTTTATGCATATGTTGCCATGGCTATATCTATTTAATGTTATTTATGTTTAATTACACAAAAAGTGACCCTGTGAGCAAGCTAGTTCACAAACCTGCTGCTTCCACATGTAGGCCTCCACCCATTAGCCAGAAAGTGATGTGTGCAATTACATACACATGACATGTGGGTGATAGCGAATGCCTTACGGTACGTCCACGGTACGTCCACACGGCAGCGTCACGTTGAAGCTTGCCGGCGTGTCTGGCATGCGCATATGATTTGATTGGCTGGCGCTTCCGTCAACGCTTGAAAAGTTGAACTTTCAAAGCGAGCAACGGAGGCAAAGCGATGCGACAGAACCACAATGCAGTTCGGCAAAGCGTGACATCACCCCATTCAAAGTGAATGGGAAGTGTCTCCGTTGAACCACGCAACGCTGCCTTGTGGACGTACCGTTAAGTTGCTAGTTGTTATGTATAACTGTTACATTGCATTTTTGGTAGCAACACGGCTCTAGAAAGCCTAACTTTACATGGGAAGTTAACACAGTCACAACAGAAGAGAAGCATGCTGAGCTAGCTTACCTGCTAACCACAAACTAGCAAGCTTGCTATCTTGCTAGTTTGGCCCCTTTTGGAATCAATTACTTGATATTTAAGAGAATGACTACTCACTGTTCAAATTGCATTCATATGATATCATTTTGATGATGATTTAGTAACACATGCTGCTCTTACAATACATCTTCAGAACTCGGTGGCCTGGATATGATCTCAATCAATGTGTTATGTAAAACATGCTTAACAGCAGCATTATGTAGAATGTGTGAAGATGAATATGAATACTTGTTAACATTTAACAAACTATTAATGTGTCATACCCACTTAACGGGAAGAAACTCAGCTATCAGACAATATTAACAATTGTTAGCTAAACGAAACACAAGGGTAATAACAAAGGCTCTGAATTAGCCCTTAGCAAAGAAATGCTAACTCACTTAGCACAGAACTCATGGTAAAATACCCTTATTACTTATCGGATCGGCACAAACAAGATATCGATTAGCAAACTGAGATTCCACATATTCCATAAATATAAGCATCATCACTGAGTGATCAGAACTCGCGACAGGGGAAGCAAACCCAGACATCACACAACGTAGCTTTACGGAGCAAACACGGGAGAAATATCTTACCTTTTGCTGTTTCTGATCAAAAGTTATGTTCAATGGCATTACAACGATAAAAACGCTACTATAGGTTAATCCATAGGTTAATCCAATGTGTCTGACATGATTACTGATAATCCATCTTCATATGTATGTCAATAATGGAGTTTTCATATATGACTGCTATGATAGCTACCAGAGTGTATGACAGCTTCCGGTTTTGGGCATTCTGGCTACGCATCACTCATTCACCAATGGGTAATGTTTAGATGGATTTGAGGAACTTCCCCTCGATTCTATTGGCTCTAACGGTTAAAAAGAGGTGTCAATCATCAAAATCGACCGAGGGGGGCCAGAGATATGGAAAATCCACCCAAATGACCCCAGAAGTGTTTTTCTTTTTGCTAAACCTCTCTAAAAAGGTCAAATGTCACTTGTTTTTGAATCAATCTTGATACAGGGTACTTATTATATGTTATAGTTTGGATTCCTAAAGCTTTAAGTCTACTATCCCATCATTCAAGGGTGGTTTTCACTATAAGTCATGTGTTTTTTTTGGACGGACACTATAATTTACATTTTTGTACTATGTTCAATCTGAATTTACTTTAAAATAAAAAATAATCTATATTGATTCTGACTTGTCTACATCCAACTCACAGATGTAACCTTGCTTTGAGAAACAAGATTATTAATTTAACCCTTTTAGAAGTGAAGATATAGTCATTTGTTCTGGGAATGTCATTTTCGAGCCTGAGGCCTGAAAAACAAGCTCGGGGCTTGACTGGTTAAAGACTTCCCTGTTTATATTCCTACCTGTTCTGTTTTGCAGGTGGAGTTGGCTTGACCCTGCTGGTAGTCCTGATCTGCTATCAAGTGTCTCGGAGGAAGAAATTGAAAGAAAGTCAAAGACAGAAAGAAGAGCGAAGCAACTCAGTGGTGAATCACCGTGAGAATCAACTAGATGTTAGTGAAGACAAGAGGGAACTCTTCCTGCAGGCACAAAGAGGACAGCCCTGGGACCGGAAGGCCATGACGGTGGATTCAAGGACAGATGGCCATGGTGGCCAGTTTAGGTCTAGAGCTGATGAGAACGGACATGTTTTGTGCCTGGACTGCAGCACCAAAGGTCCGAGAGGGATGGGTCAGAACCCAATGAGAGCCCGGTTGAACAGCAGGATCAACACAGGGATGGAGACAGAGGAGGAGGGACACATTAGGAGAATGAGGATACTGACAGAGGAAGACAGGAGGAGGCTTGAGACTCAGCAGGGAATATTAAGCAAGGACAAGCTTCCCCTCCGTGGCAACACCAACCATTCCTTTGTTCCAGAGAAACAAACCTTTAGTCAGAGACCCGAGGCACTGGCTGTTTATAGGATAAACAGAGAAATGGCAGAAAGACACAGGACTGACATGGAGGGTAAGAGCAGAGGACCTGAGGCTGTCCCCTGCGAGAGCTGCCACCGGAGGCATAGAGCACCGGAGCAGAACCTGAGACATGGAAGGACTCCCCCCAGCATGAGAGACTCTGCACCGTCTGACGGCTTACCTTCTCAGTACAGACAGATCGACAGGGGTCGGAATAATCCCCATCAGTCTGACAGGATGAAGAACACAGATCTGAGAAGAGAAGCAAGAAATGTAACATTTGACCTGCAGAGTTCCAGAGGCCGAGAGCAAGGAAGCGAACACAACAGGGAGGAAGATGAGAGGAGCTCCAGAGACAAAGAGAGAAGAAGACACAAATCAAATCGGTCACTGAAGGTTAAACTAAACTTGAACCCGCTACGGAAAAGCAAAGTCCATCCGAAGAGGAAGACTGAGCAGGGCCACTCGGAGAGAAGCAGCTCAAAGAAGAGTAAAGATAAAGAGCAGGATCGAAAAGAAAGAGGAGAGGAGAGGGAAGGGAAAGGAAGGTCCGGGAAGACAAAGGGTAGCAGTGAGAAAATGAAGAAATCCTCCAAGGCAAAAGGATTGACAGAGGACGGGGAGGAAGAGGAAGCAAGAGAAGAAGGACAGAAAAGCACAGAGACAAAAGGTGGGGAGCAGAGAACAGAAGGAGACCGGGACGAGAACACGCACTTGGAGAACTCCCAACCTGGAGTCAGCCCCAGAGCTGCTGAAAAATCAGCCACTGGACCGGGACACAGCACACAGGGGGGCAGTGTTCAGGGAGCTGGACTGGTTCTGGGTGCTCAGCCTTCCTTCCAGCAACCCTTATCCCTCTCTGCCCCTGACAGGGATCGCACTACCAACCTCTCCCTGCTCGGTACAGCTGGCTCAAACCTGACTGGCAGCAGCCTCTCTCAGCAGAGTATATTACTCAACACCCCTGCCCCAGGATCTAATCCACACTTCCCAGGTGGTCCAGGTCCTTCCCTTGCTCCTAGCATAGCCATCAGTGGTGCCTCGGACAGCTTTAGCAGAGCAGTCGGGGTCGGCCTCATGGCTCCTGCTGCCTCTCTTTTAGCTAACACTGTACCTGCTAACCCTTTGCTAGCAACACATATATCCCCTCTTCATCCCTCCCAATCTGCAGGACTAGCCTCAAGTTTAGCAGCAAACCCACCCGGTAATCCTGCACCTGTGCGCTCACAGAACATGCTTCTCCCTGACGATTCTTCTCTTATAGCAAGCCTGAAGTCTGATCCAGGCCAAGGACCGGGCTCTCAGACTGGGGAAGGAGACCACCAGGGCCTCACAAAGGCTCCTCCAAGCATGGATGGTTTGCCCACAGACACTACTCCTGCACCAGTTACCACTGTGGAGAATCTGTCAGACACTGAAGGTCAGACAGGAAGCGGACCCAGTGGCTCTACAGTCCATATATCAGCTGGGAGAGGGGCTCCAGGCCTGTTGGGAGGCAGCGTGCAGGCAGCAGATGTGTCAGGTGTTTCTGCAGCTCAGAGCGGATCCTCCACAGCCGAGGCACTGCTGCAGCAGGAGTACCTCTCAGAGGAGGGGGGAGCCTCCCCCAGGAGGAAGCTGAGGCTGGTTCTTCCTGAGAAGACTACCAGCCGACCACCCACCGCACTGGAGAGGAAAATACGCTAGCAGCTCAGTAGTAGTAATCATGTTCCTTTCGTCAAATTAGTATGCATAGAAAGTGACAGGTGGACACACCCCCAATTATGCAAATGAGCTAAGTCCGCCTCCCATTGGCCAATGAGTTAAGTCCCGCCTCCCATGTCCCGCCTCCCATTCTTTGATGTCAGATTGGCGTGAAAGGCCCCCCGGCGTGATTCTTTTGTTGTATCGATTAAGATAGTTAAGGTATTTGACCCCTGACCCAGAGAGTGGAGTAATTGCCCCGCAATTAGATTAGCCCCAGGCACCCCCTTTGTGTATAGGTCTTTTATTGTATCAATTAAGATAGTTAAGGTATTTGACCCCTGACCCCGAGAGTGGAGTAATTGCCCCGCAATTAGATTACCCCCAGGCAGTCCCTTTGTTGTATAGGTCTTTTGATCAGTGTTGTGCTAGTTACTGAAAACTAGTAACTAGTTACCATTACTAGTTACTTCATTTCAAAAGTAACTCAGTTACTTTACTGATTACTTACACCAAAAAGTAATGCGTTACTGTGAAAAGTAACGTTTTAGTTACTTTAAAAAAAGGCTCCCATTATATTAATGCCCTTATAGCCTTAATTTCAGTAATGTTATTGCATTGGAGAATAATACAATCTATTGATCAACTTGACATGCATTATATGCAATCTGGATAGCATCGATATTAGCTGGTTTTACATTTTTGTATATTCTTTCTTCAGGTAGTTGGAAAAAGTTTTCCGTCCCATATGCTGTGTGCCGCCCATGCTATCATGCTAACTAGCTCCCTGAAAGCGGGTGACTCCACTGTAGCAATAGCCTGCATGTGTTCTACAACATACCGTGCAATGGCTTTATCGACTTTTCCCTGGCTAGCAGTCCCTTGGTTAAAATCCAGCCGCTGTTGCTTCGGTGCAGGTGGAGGTGGAGTGGCGTCGGCTGAGTCTCTGTGGTCTGAGCTACTAGCTTCGTCCCAGCATGTTGTTTTTGCAGATGTTTTAAGAGATTTGAATCACTGGTTTGGGCAGTAGATAGGCTCTTTGACCCGCCAGGACACAACTTACATTTAACTAAAACGTTCTTTTCTTTGTGCTCGACAAAAGTGAAATAGTGAGAATATCTCCAGGTGGAGAAACTAGACTTGAGCTCCGCCGCCGCCATGACAGTCTTGTTAGTAAACAACACAAACACGCCTACAGCCCGTCTCCGCATGTGACACAGGAAGTATCTAAGTACATTTACTCAAGTACTGTACTTAAGTACAGTTCTCATCTCTGTTCACCTGGCTGTTGACTATATAAAAAAACTAACGCAGTAACGGAGTAACGCACCATGTAGTAACGGTAACTGAGTTACTGAATTTAAAAAGTAATGCGTTAGAGTACTAGTTACTGCCAAAAATAACGGCGTTACAGTAACGCGTTACTTGTAACGCGTTAGTCCCAACACTGCTTTTGATGTATTGAATAAGATAGTCTCTTTGACCCCTGCCCCTCAGAGCCCTTTGTTGTCTAATCTAATTAGCCTTTGATGCCTGCCCTTTGATGTGATGTGTAATTTCACACTGATGAAAGCATCTGTATAAATGACTAGGCTACGACCGTATAGAGATATGCTCAAAACTAAATTAAAAAAAGACAGACAATTCAGCTTACCAAGTCAACCGTCTGAAGCGCCAGTCAAGAAACGAATGCAGCATCGGGGGATGGGTTCAGAGTACAGCCTCCTTCTGGTCATGTGTGTTGGAGGAGGGGCTCTGTAAGGAAGTCTGAAGGAAGGGGGATATATTCCCCCCCCCCCCCCCGTTTGTGTACTTTCAAATTATAGCTCACTCGAGATGGTTTCTCCAAAATGACAGGTTTTGCATACATAAAAAGTGTATCTTACAGTTCCTTTAGTTGTAGGATTGTGAACTAATGTATAATTACTTTTATTAACTATAGGTTTGCATCCATTAAAGTGTATCTTACAGTTCCTTTGTGAGTGAATTACACACAAATCTGCAGAGTGTCACTAATATATATATATATATTCTTTATTTAACCAGGTAAAAAAACTCATTGAGATTAAAATCTCTTTTCCAAGAGTGACTTGGCCAAGAAGGGCAGCATGTACAAAGTTACAACATATAAAGCACAGACATGAAAGGCAGACAAATACGGCTGTAAAACACAAATAAAATGGCACATTAGCCAGTCAATATGCGAAGTAAAACAAACTATTAAAATCATTCAAAAACTGGCAACATTTAAAACGATTTCAGGATATACGAGCACTCACATCGACCAAAACTAAAAAAGTGTTACGCAGTGACTGACATTCTGTACGGGAGTTCACACCCGAGCTGCTGTAGGAAGTTGAGTATGTTATGGCTCTCGGGGGATGGTGGGTTAAGAGACAGATTCTTAGTTTTTGGACTGCCTCAGGGGGTTAACGAAATCTACTAAAACAAAGTACTTCATGTAGGGAGTTGAGTATGTTATGGCTCTCGGGGGATGGTGGGTTAAGAGACAGATTCTTAGTTGTTGGACTGTCTCAGGGAGTTAACGAAATCTACTAAAACAAAGTACTTCATTATCTACTTTTTTCAGCTTTTATACACAAAAGTGCAGGGAAGGTAGGCAGATTTAGAACACTGGGATAATACCCATAAAGAATGTGTGTGTCTGCTCCATTTCACTCCATGAAGCCTCCAGCTTGTACAAGGGCTCCGCCTCCACTCAACATAACATGTTCCGCCCTCCTCACCAGATCATTTAAAAGTAAGGGGATGGAAATAAACGAAAATAAATACGCTCAAACTAAATAACAGGCCAGTCATTTCCAATCACCAAGGCACTTTTCAAAAAAGAAAAATGGCAAAGAGAAGCATAGATATGGGTTTAATCAGCGAGACGCCTGTGACAACGTACAGCCATCAGTCCGGAGCGCCAATCAAGAAATGAATGCAATATCTGTGCCGGGTTCAGACGCCTCCAGCCGAAGAACTTCATGAAGAATGGACTCTGAAAAATGGCGATGTTTGGGGTTATATATTCAACTATATGGCGAATGAACTGCATTTCTACAATCTGAAGAATGGAGAAACGTACGGACCCCGCAGTGTTAAAGCGACACTGACCTCAACAGATTGGGCTGTGTTAACTCTGGTGTCTTCCAGAGATCTCCACGCAACCACGGTACCGTAAGAAGTAGTGCATCAAGAAACCATAGTGGAACCAGCGGTGTACAAGATATTTGCAAAGAAAAGCAAAGAAACACAGACAGCATGCGAGATCAAAGAAGAGATTTCACCGCCGCCCCTCAATGTGGAGGAAGAAAGAGTTATTTCCCCGCTGCCAGAAGTGAGAAGAGTCCTGACAAGCACCGTCTGGGAAACTAAAAGCGGACCATGGGGGCGATGGTATTACCGTGCAAGCCATTTGGAAAGGCTGGGGAAGGACCCCTCTGATGATTTTGTTTTGGAGATTTTTAATTCTACATGTGGAGTATTTCAGACAGCAGTGCGGGTGCCATTGACTGCTTGGCTGAAAATGATTGATGGAAAAGCTACAAAGCTTAAAGAACTTTTTAAACAGAGTCAGACAACGATGGACATTATACTGGTGAAAAAATAATCTCACCTTTACAGAGGACTCTGTCTCCCACTCAACATAACAAGTCACACCCTCCTCACCAGATCATTTTAAACTAAGGACCCCTCAAAGAAAAACATTGTGTATTCTACCTATGTAAAAAGAATGTCGGGGTTGTCTCTGTATCAAGAAGATGTGTTTAAAAATGAATTTTGTGAAAAATACCAACTGTGTGAGAGACGTCATAAAGACACTCATTTTAACCACAGTGTTTGTTCTCTTTAGAACAAAACTTTAGAACAGGGTAAAATATTCATTAAATTGTATTGAATTGAGTTTTCTTTTTTGATTTTCAACATACTATTTGTACACAATGACTTTTCCATAGTTCTGACATTCTATACTTTTCTGACTTTTTTCTGTAGAATCTTGACAAAACTATTACTTGTTCTTAAATGATGACCTATTGCTGGAGATGAGATGAAAAAGCTACAACGCTTAAAGAACTTTTTTCTAAAAACTCTCAATTCTATAATTGACTACCCCCATTCAACGCAATAAGCCCTACCCTCCACTCAGCAAATCATCTAAAACGAAGGACCTCGCTAAGACGACCGTTGTAAACTAGCCATGGAGCAGAGAAAAGCCAAGACTCCCCCCGCGAGTTGCAGCCAGGAACAGACTACTGGACTACCATCATCACCACCAAGGGGGAAACCCGAATCTTGCAATACTACTGCTGCTGATTTTGCTCCTTGGGCCAAAACGTCTCTGTTTATGGACACAGTGAAAGCGGTGTTGGTTGATATTGTGGAGAGGGTGATACATCGGTACAGAGAAGAAATATGCAACGGGTGCCGAGTCAGTCACCCCGGCCAGAGGCAACACGATTTTCTGAATGACATGTCCGATTTTTACTTCAGAAACAATTACAACGCGTTAATGAAAAGACTCTGGCTCACCGACTTTTTTTTTTTTTTGTAAAGCACTTTGAATTGCCTTGCGTTGAAAAGTGCTCTATAAATAAACTTGCCTTGCCTTGCCTTGCCTTATCATGGTCCTCTTTTGTCCTAAAGACCTTACATGGATATGATATAGAGGAGAGCTCTTCTTCGGGAACATCCTCTCCCCTACTTTGTAACATCCAGTCATTAAGCCCATATCCGTTATCCTGGTGATAATAAGGGCAGGCTACATCAGACTTGGTTTTTCTCAGATCCATGGCTAGTTTTTAACGGTCGTCCTTACTTTTATATGATTTGCTGAGTGGGTGGGACATATTGCGTTGAGTGGGAGGCTTCATCTGTAGAAAGTACTCTGTTTGAGGAGATTTCGTTAGGATTCTGACTCTTAATGGAAGTTTGTCATTTTGAGGGTATTTCAGTGAAACAAGGCTGTTTTGAACATTTGACAGATTTATGCTTAAATTCTCTGGTAAAGTTACTGAAAGATACACTTTGTGTATAAAAGCTGAAAAATAGATAATGAAGTACTTTGTGTCAGTAGATTTCGTTAAGAATCTTTGACAGATTTATGCTTAATTCTCTCAAGAAGGTTACCGAAAGATACACTTTTGTATTAAAAGCTGAAAAGTAGATAATGAAGTACTTTGTGTCAGTAGATTTGGTTAAGAATCTGACTCTTAATGGCAGTTTGTCATTTTGAGGGTATTTCAGTGAAACAAGGCTGTTTTGAACATTTGACAGATTTATGCTTGAATTCTTTGAGAAAGTTACCGAAAGATACACTTTTCTTTTTAAAAAGCTGAAAAGTAGATAATGAAGTGTGCTTTGTGTGTACAGACACACAGAAAACACTGAAAAACACAACAAGAAGGACTGTAATACACATGTACCAGACACGCTCCCCTTGCTATAATGATGACAACAGTTTTTAGATGTAAAAAAACCCTTTTTTAATTTTTTTCACACACAAAATCAATAGTTATACTGATTGTAGCATCCCCAGGACAGTCTCCAGCTTAGAATTCCCCATATTACTGGAGATATCGTGATGGAGTTTTTCCACTTCAGTCAAAATATTCACGTGTATGCTGTTTTCAACACACAGATGCATTACATCTACAAACAGAGCATATAATGAGAGCACATGATACACTTTTGATGTTTGTTTCATTTCTGAGATAATGTTACAGAATGTTTCGGAAAATGAAGATTCCAGGACCACTTTAAATGTTTCGTTTACAATCGTTTCCCAATGACCCGGAATAGTACTGCCAGAACGAACGATATGCAAAATGTCTTCCAGTTTACAAACTTTGGCCATTCTTTTTACACAGGGGTCACTACTCGTTCTGTTTTCAATCGTCCCCATCACCACACTTATTAAACGGGCAATGACTACATTATGATCAATATATACAGAGCGTTTTGCATAGTAGTTTCCCATTTTTATTTTACTTAAAGAAAAAAGTCAATGTATCGAACAAGTCCCTGGCTTCTCCATCCAACTGCTGGTTGTTAGTCTTCTTCTTCTCCATCCAACTCGGCATGGATCTTTTCAAGTCTCTCCTTGAGGCGTCTGCAATTTTTGAGATTGTGAAGAAAAGCCTCCGAAGCGCCTTGGATCCTCCAATCATCCGTGAAAATGTCTTTATCATTAAGAGTCTGGTCGATCTCAGTAATGAAGTCAGTGAGCCAGAGTCTTTTCATTAACGCGTTGTAATTGTTTCTGAAGTAAAAATCGGACATGTCATTCAGAAAATCGTGTTGTCTCTGGCCGGGGTGACTGACTCGGCACCCGTTGCATATTTCTTCTCTGTACCGATGTATCACCCTCTCCACAATATCAACCAACACCGCTTTCACTGTGTCCATAAACAGAGACGTTTTGGCCCAAGGAGCAAAATCAGCAGCAGTAGTATTGCAAGATTCGGGTTTCCCCCTTGGTGGTGATGATGGTAGTCCAGTAGTCTGTTCCTGGCTGCAACTCGCGGGGGGAGTCTTGGCTTTTCTCTGCTCCATGGCTAGTTTACAATGGTCGTCTTAGCGAGGTCCTTCGTTTTAGATGATTTGCTGAGTGGAGGGTAGGGCTTATTGCGTTGAATGGGGGTAGTCAATTATAGAATTGAGAGTTTTTAGAAAAAAGTTCTTTAAGCGTTGTAGCTTTTTCATCTCATCTCCAGCAATAGGTCATCATTTATGAACAAGTAATAGTTTTGTCAAGATTCTACAGAAAAAAGTCAGAAAAGTATAGAATGTCAGAACTATGGAAAAGTCATTGTGTACAAATAGTATGTTGAATCAAAAAAGAAAACTCAATTCAATACAATTTAATGAATATTTGACCCTGTTCTAAAGTTTTGCACCCCTTAAAGAAAAACCCCTTCCTTACCAAGTACTTCATATTATACCCTTTGTTAAGTGTTGCGTACATCAAGGTGTATCTTAAAGTATCTTGGTAGCAGAAAATAACTAAAATATGTAAGTTTATCAGAAAAAGAAAAAACCTTGTTTATCTGAACAAGTGTTGCATACACCAAAGTGTGTCTAAAAGTATCATAGTAACACAAGAAAAAAAGAAGAAAGCGTTGATGTTAACAAAAACTGGATTGTTCCACTGAAATAATAAATAAATAATTTCAAAAAGTGCTCTTAAAAAGAACAAATGTATTCAGATAAAAGTATTTTGTTAGACTATTAAGTCCACGATGGTTACATTTAACCCCTAACCCATTTGTATTATATGTTTGTTTTCCTAATAAAGCCAGAGTCACCTGAATTAATTTTGTCTCCATACCTTTTATTTTTATTTTTTACATTTTGTAACAATCTTAAAACATTTGTAGAGAACAAACACTGTAGTTAAAATGAGTGTCTTTATGACGTCTCTCACACAGTTGCTATTTTTCACAAAATTCATTTTTAAACAAATCTTCTTGATACAGAGACAACCCCGACATTCTTTTTACATAGGTAGAATACACAATGTTTTTCTTTGAGGGGTCCTTAGTTTAAAATGATCTGGTGAGGAGGGTGTGACTTGTTATGTTGAGTGGGAGGCAGAGTCCTCTGTAAAGGTGAGATTTTTTTTCACCAGTATAATGTCCATCGATGTCTGACTCTGTTTAAAAAGTTCTTTAAGCTTTGTAGCTTTTCCATCAATCATTTTCAGCCAAGCAGTCAATGGCACCCGCACTGCTGTCTGAAATACTCCACATGTAGAATTAAAAATCTCCAAAACAAAATCATCAGAGGGGTCCTTCCCCAGCGTTTCCAAATGGCTTGCACGGTAATACCATTGCCCCGATGGTCCGCTTTTAGTTTCCCAGACGGTGCTTGTCAGGACTCTTCTCACTTCTGGCAGCGGGGAAATAACTCTTTCTTCCTCCACATTGAGGGGCGGCGGTGAAATCTCTTCTTTGATCTCGCATGCTGTCCGTGTTTCTTTGCTTTTCTTTGCAAATATCTTGTACACCGCTGGTTCCACTATGGTTTCTTGATGCACTACTTCTTCCGGTACCGTGGTTGCGTGGAGATCTCTGGAAGACACCAGAGTTAACACAGCCCAATCTGTTGAGGTCAGTGTCGCTTTAACACTGCGGGGTCCGTACGTTTCTCCATTCTTCAGATTGTAGAAATGCAGTTCATTCGCCATATAGTTGAATACATAACCCCAAACATCGCCATTTTTCAGAGTCCATTCTTCATGAAGTTCTTCGGCTGGAGGCGTCTGAACCCGGCACAGATATTGCATTCGTTTCTTGATTGGCGCTCTGGACTGATGGCTGTACGTTGTCACAGGCGTCTCGCTGATTAAACCCATATCTATGCTTCTCTTTGCCATTTTTCTTTTTTGAAAAGTGCCTTGGTGATTGGAAATGACTGGCCTGTTATTTAGTTTGAGCGTATTTATTTTCGTCTATTTCCATCCCCTTACTTTTAAATGATCTGGTGAGGAGGGCGGGACATGTTATGTTGAGTGGAGGCGGAGCCCTTGTACAAGCTGGAGGCTTCATGGAGTGAAATGGAGCAGAAACACACATTCTTTATGGGTATTATCCCAGTGTTCTAAATCTGCCTACCTTCCCTTCACTTTTGTGTAAGAATCTGTCTCTTAACCCACCATCCCCCGAGAGCCATAACATACTCAACTCCCTACATGAAGTACTTTGTTTTAGTAGATTTCGTTAACCCCCTGAGGCAGTCCAAAAACTAAGAATCTGTCTCTTAACCCACCATCCCCCGAGAGCCATAACATACTCAACTCCCTACAGCAGCTCGGGTGTGAACTCCCGTATAGAATGTCAGTCACTGCGTAACACTTTTTTAGTTTTGGTCGATGTGAGTGCTCGTATATCCTGAAATCGTTTTAAATGTTGCCAGTTTTTGAATGATTTTAATAGTTTGTTTTACTTCACATATTGACTGGCTAATGTGACATTTTATTTGTGTTTTACAGCTGTATTTGTCTGCCTTTCATGTCTGTGTTGTATATGTTGTAACTTTGTACATGCTGCCCTTCTTGGCCAGGTCACTCTTGGAAAAGAGATTTTAATCTCAATGAGTTTTTTTACCTGGTTAAATAAAGAATATATATATATATATTAGTGACACTCTGCAGATTTGTGTGTAATTCACTCACAAAGGAACTGTAAGATACACTTTAATGGATGCAAACCTATAGTTAATAAAAGTAATTATACATTAGTTCACAATCCTACAACTAAAGGAACTGTAAGATACACTTTTTATGTATGCAAAACCTGTCATTTTGGAGAAACTATCTCGAGTGAGCTATAATTTGAAAGTACACAAACGGGGGGGGGGGGGGGGGTAATATATACCCTTTCCTTCAGACTTCCTTACAGAGCCCCTCCTCCAACACACATGACCAGAAGGAGGCTGTACTCTGAACCCACCCCCCGATGCTGCATTCGTTTCTTGACTGGCGCTTCAGACGGTTGACTTGGGAAGCTGAATTGTCTGTCTTTTTTAAATTTAGTTTTGAGCATATATCTATATGGTCGTAGCCTAGTCATTTATACAGATGCTTTCATCAGTGTGAAATTACACATTACATAAAAGGGCAGGCATCAAAGGCTAATTAGATTAGACAACAAAGGGCTCTGAGGGGCAGGGGTCAAAGAGACTATCTTATTCAATACATCAAAAGACCTATACAACAAAGGGACTGCCTGGGGTAATCTAATTGCGGGGCAATTACTCCACTCTCGGGGTCAGGGGTCAAATACCTTATTCAATACAACAAAAGACCTATAGAACAAAGGGGGTGCCTGGGGCTAATCTAATTGCGGGGCAATTACTCCACTCTCGGGGTCAGGGGTCAAATACCTTAACTATCTTAATTGATACAATAAAAGACCTATAAACAAAGGGGGTGCCTGGGGCTAATCTAATTGCGGGGCAATTACTCCACTCTTGGGGTCAGGGGTCAAATACCTTAACTATCTTAATCGATACAACAAAAGAATCACGCCGGGGGGCCTTTCACGCCAATCTGACATCAAAGAATGGGAGGCGGGACATGGGAGGCGGGACTTAGCTCATTGGCCAATGGGAGACGTACTTAGCTTATTTGCATAATTGGGGGCGTGTCCACCTGTCACTTTCTATGCATACTAATTTGACGAAAGGAACATGATTACTACTACTCAGCTCAACCCGTGTTTAATGGCTGAATCGTATAAAAAGCACCTCCTCATTAAACATGGTTTACACCAGATGCAGAGACTATGTTCTTAATGGTATGAACTGCTTCTGGAAACATTTTTTTGGAATTATTTCGTGTAAACTGATGTTTGGTGTAGTTTATTTTTATAATTACATATTTTAACCAACCCGATATTTCATTTCATTTCAAACCTTTATTTATACAGATAAAATCCCATTGAGATCATTGATCTCTTTTTCAAGGGAGACCTGCTCAAGTACTTCCACATGAAACATAAAAACATAAATAGAACAACAAAAGGACATCATACAGCATCATTTACATAACTATCCACATAAACAGGCACCAATAGCTTCCGATTGAGTAGCATCCAACCGAGCTTTAAAAACATTTAGTGGCACCAGATTGTTTAGTTTCCATTTAATTTGCAAACTATTCCAAGACAGAGGAGCTGCGCATCTAATATATATATAGATATCACGGCAAGACGTGAACATGTGACGATTTACCATGCTGGGAGACGTGAAGATGTCACAATTTCGTCCCTTGAAACGTGACAGTTACACGGTATTGTTAAACAACATCTTACATTTCTTTTCACACAATACGTCTCCTTGCAGTATCAACACTAATTCGGCTGACTTTTATATTTGATCCAATTGGTAGATAGGCTGTATTTACACCATAACGGTGCACAGCTGATAGAAAGGGACACCTGATGGTTAAAGCACGTTATTGCATTTTATTATTTTATTATTAGATATGAATAGGATCCCTATAAAGTATATTCATTACTCGTTATTCTCTACTAATAGTTCATTAAAGACTGTATATAATGACTAGTTTGCACATCCCTTTCAAGATTTCAAGATTTTCTAAGCTAAGGTTTATTGACATATATTATACACAACTACGGTGTAGTTATGCAATGAATGAAAAACTTGGGTCACAGACATCTATCAATATGTGTGTATACCTCCACCATTAAACTGTCATTCTGCATATTTCTTATACTATCTACATACATCTTATAAGAGTATAATACATTATGTATAATATCAGTTTAATAATAAACAAATAATAAACAAATAAGTGCTTAAACATAGTTAACATTGAAGGAAAGCAATATTAGACGTTTAGTACTTTGTCAGGCTTAATATTTATCTGTAGATACAAATGTCACTGTGTGTGCTGTGTGCTTTGCATGTGTGACCATTAAACTAATACGTTTGCGCTGTGGACCAACACTATACATTGACGGGGAAGGGGGTAGCAATAAAGATAACACCATTAAACAGTTACACAACATAACAGAAATAATATCGATAGCAGCGTCCCTAGCAACAAGTAGTTAATAATAATAAAAGACATTAAGAAAAAGGCATTTTAAACAATCATTAAAAAGCAACACAATCTACCTGCATTGCATTACTCTAAACGTGTAATAACGTGCTTTAACCAGTAGGTGGTTTGGGTTAAAAAGCTGTCAAGTTTACAGTGTTAACAAAATAAAATATACTGCTGTTTCTGGTTTAGTTTACGACCAAGCGGCAAACTCTGGAGAAGAGCCGGGACGCCAATACGGAAGTGCCACACACTGCAGTTCATATATTGGCCGACAGGCGATGGCTGCAGAAAGGAGCAATTTCCATAGACCCGCATGTTAAAATGTCCAACTTTACAGCAGAAAAAAAACATGTTTCTACCCCTGGCATCATACATTTTTATTATCGATATAGTTAGATTCCACCTTCATGATTATGGATCTGTGAGTGAATTGTTTTCTGACACGACCCTTTTATTTATATTAGGTCTTAACGTTGTTGCATAAATTAGGGCGTGGTCACATTGAGTGACGGCTCTGTCAAGTGACTGCTGTTGCTAGCTTCTTGTCTCTCTGCTAGCTGCTCCGTGAAGCTACAGGGACTCTGCCTGCTCAGCTCATCCAGGGAACACAACTTGAAGCCGGCCGTGGTTGTTTGTTCTACATGCTTATATATCGGACTATTGTGACTCGCTCTGCGGTTAAAACAGACGGTGCATGAATGTGGTTTTTTCGGTAAGTGAAATTCGAGTGCTTTATTTATGTGTTAACGATTTTAATCAGCTAGGTAATTAATGTTAAGCCTTGGGTTAGCGTGTAGCGAGTGGTAGCTACATCGGTGCTAACGATGCTAATCGTAGCCTCCAAGTTAAAATAATAGACTGTATAAAGGTTAAAACGAAATAGACGTTAAGTGGGATAATACTGTTGAACAAACGGCTTCTGTTTGAGGTTGATAAAATAAGGTCATCCTTGTAACGTAGAGAGATATTTTATTAGCCTATGTAGCTAGGAACTGTATGCATCGCTAAGGTTAATTTAAATTGGCTATGCTCAAGTATGTAGACAAGCTAACGTCGAAGTAGTGTATGTGAAATCAACCTCACAATAAGATGTGTATATTACAATTATTAATGTCATATTTCAAGATGATTACTTAGATATTACAATATGGTTGGTTGAGCTGGAGCATTATTGAGCTTACACGTTAACGTCACAGTCATCTGAAGGACGAACCCAAACCTTGCTGTTTTATTAATTGCATTACCAAATGGGTATCAAATAAACAGTAAGCATTGGTAACACAACTTCCAAAGTTACAGTAAAATAAAAAGGACCCTGACTCGGACAATACACAATCCAACATGTTCAACAGAAGAGAATCAGTTATATTGTTTGTACACATGGTACTTTACATATATATATCTGTTTGTTTAAGGTGTCCAGGTGATGCAGACAGGCTGGACCAGAGAGTGAGAGACAGAACTGGACTCCTCACAGCAGTGAACTTCAGCACAGGTACTAAGACTCTTTTTTTCATACTGTACAAAGAATCAAGAAAGATATTGGTTTAAATGAATGAAGTATTGACTTTAATACACTGATATACATTCCAATAAACAATACTAAATACTAGATCACCTACACATCAGTTAAGTTGAGGGTTTTTTCCATGCAAAAAGTTACATTTAGATGTTAACAAGCACTATGATTTTGTCAGCTTTCTAATGTAATGTATTGAAGGTATTTAACACATAGTGAGAACTGCTACTATTTATCTCTCAATATTGTCTGTAAAAAACGTGGTAAAAGTTATTCCTTCAGTGAGACAACAGAGCAAGCTTCTACAGTTGCACTACGTTTTGATAACAGTTAAATATTATTTTGATAATAACATATATTGCAATGTTGATGAACTTCATACTGTTCATTCTCTGATTGTCTTTGTAGCTCATTGTTGAAATAAAAAAAAAACATTACAGCCCCCAAACACACAAACACACTGCTTTCATAAATAACACACTTGTTCTGCAATAATATGTTTTATATTTCCTGTCATTTTTGTTAGGAAAGGACATGCCTGAAAGACACGACATTTTCTCCTTCTCTGAGGGTCAAGAAGAACATCCAAGAGGAACATTAAAAGCTGATGTTATGAGATTTTAAGACCAGTACACTACGAAACTACTTTTATTGTAAAAACAGTCAGCTGATCGAATGCACCTATTTCCACATCTACACTCCATCAGCTGATTATTTCTATTTGCCTCACTTTATGAGCTTCACATCACTTGTGCCTTGTACCGCAGAGTTTGCAACATCACAAATAAATGGGGCCAATCTTCAGTCAGATGTGAATGTGTAATCTAACATTTTCAGTAAGAATAATGGACGAAAGGAGTGCAAATACAAATACAATTTATTGAAATGTGAACCAAAAGTTAATCAAATGTTTTAAATAAAAAGCACATATGGACAGAAGGTGTAAACCTATTAAATCAGGCCTGGTCTTCCTCGCTGAGGAAAGACCCTCAGTCCTCTCCACACCAACAGACAGGACATCCATCACATGGAGGTTTCTCCCTGAAGTCTCTGCAGCTCTCTGGACACCATGATGTCTCAATCCGTCCACACTGAATATGAGAGGGGGAAAATGAAAATAATAAATGCTTTAGACAATAAGAAACATAAAGTTGACTGTTGAGTTGCTCAGTTTTTTTAGATTGTCACTGTATAACTAATATATCAGGTTAAGAGGCACATTCAAATAAAGATTGGTCTTTAAATACATGTTGTCTTTTGAATTGTTTGTCTAAAGTCAAGGATCTAGAACTGGTACTTAGTTTTAATGATACAGTCTGGTTATTATGCTGTTTGGAGGAGGCCTCACAGGTAAGAGCACTAACTAGCTACCGTCATGTAACTTAGCTTGACTTAAATGTATTACACGTGTAGTTAAGTGATATTAAAATACAAATAACTAATGTCATGCAAACATATTAATATTTGCTTGATTCCAGTGTTGAATTTAGCACAATTGCATACAAACATTAAGGGGTTTTAAGATTCTGAAGTAGTATGCTAAAAATTCAATAACTTAGATTATTATTTATAGTTTTGCTGAATAGTTTCATGTCCGCTTACCTTAGAAACGTAAAATGCGACGGCAGTGTGCAGATGGGGAGCATGTTAGCTTAGCTTGGTAGCTTCAGCTAGCTCTGGAACTTCCAGCTCAGTGGCAGCAGGTCCAGCCTCGGCTCCGCCTCTTTGCCCTTATAGAGAGGCGAAGTCACGCCCATCTACTTCCGGCCCATGGGACCCCGGAAGCGAAACATTTACATTGAATTCAATGGAGAGAGAAAACGTATCTTTTGATCCCGTTTGAATTGTGCCACGAACTACACATATGATGTTTGTCAATCTTAAACAATAAGTTCCATGTCAAAAAAGTCACATTTTGTCGTAAAACTGTTGAAATATAAGACTATGAAAAATACGCGACTACAAAGACTACAAATCCCAAATGCCATTCTGGCTCGCGTAAGTGATGTCACAGGCGACAATGCTCCAAGTGGTTGCGACTCGTAATTAAAGCGAAGAAGAAGAAGAAGATCTCATAACTGATTTATTCCCTCCAATAAATAAGAGATTTCTAAAAATAAATTCACTTTTACAAGATGCCTGTGTGCTTTGTACCAGGTTGTAATCACATAAGTGATCATACCACTTTGCTCGTTCTATCGCTTCCCGTCTGATGAAAGGACCAGGAGTCGTTGGATCAGACATATCAGGTAATACACATGTTTTGCATGGAACACAGTCAAGTTAGCTACATAGCTAGTAGCGAGCACGTTAGTTAGCATCACATTACTTAGCCTTGTTATTTGTATTAGCCTTAACATGAAGTAACCCCAAATGTTAAACAGTAAGAGTAGTCATGATGGTAAGTATTTTGTGAAACATTTGAAGAGGAGCCTATCGCCCCCTCCACCAGGTGCTAAGGGGGCGGGAGGTAGGCTAACGGCACATTAGCATCTGCGATCTTTTCTACTTAATGCTATCTGCTCAAATGGTTAACATTGAACATTAAAATATCAGGCAGTTCAGGGAGAGTCGAAGGAAGGAAGGCAGGCAGGCAGCTTTGCATGACATTTATTTATTTATAGAAGGACCTTGCATACAAAAACATTAATCTCAGCAAAGAAAAGAGATGCAATATGCCAGATTATAGCTAATAGCTCATTTCCATCTGTGGTCCATTTTTCTGGACGTGTTTCATTGTGATGATAGTGAGTCAATCTGTTTGTTGGAAAGACAGTAGTTGAGTGATTACTGATAGAACATTATTAAAAGAGATAATTATTCAAAGTGTTGTTACTTTAAAGTGTTGTTACTGACCTTTTTCTCTTTTATTTTCTTTACCTCACCTGTAGCTGCTGAGACCCTGAGTATCACTTAGTTTACTGAACCGTGATGAATGAAAGAAATGAGTGAGGTTAGGTTTACTGAAGTTACAAAGACATTAATATATGAGTGACAGGTCAGTGTAAACACAAGCTTCTGTCAATTATGGATCACTCAAACTATTTATATAAAAATATGTAATAAAGTTCTAAAACAAGTATTCGGTATATTCCTTGATAGCTTTTGGAGAAGGTTGTTTTTAAGTTTACTAAAATCTATCGTTTCAACTGTTTCACTTTATAAAAAGGAACAGGTGAGTAGAGCATCATTGAGTTTCTTATTCTGTCAGTAAATTATCCAAATGAAATGTTTATCATTATTTTATTCAACCCTAAACAAATTGATTGTACCTTTTTAATAATGACCTTACATGGTCGGCAAAGTTAAATTAACTTCAGAAAATCAAATCTAGAGATTTAAAGGCGTAGTTGTAGTTCAGTCCAACGTTTCATTTGGATTCATTTCTCCAACAGTCAACTATTTTCATAAAGAATATATTTATTTTTCAAAGTCAACTTTATTGTCAATCTTACTCAGTTTGTGTTTATAGACAGAGAGATCAAAAAGACTTTTAAATCAAATAAAATTATACAATTTACAGATATGTATACAAATATATATATATATATATATATCCTATATAATGATGGTGGACACTTCACCTCCAGCAGGGCAGATGGCTGCACAAGTCCATCGGGGGATGCTCCCAAAACACCGACTCACTCACAAAGAGACCAGACTCGAACACTGTCTCCTGATAGGCCTGCACAAAAGCCTTCACCCCTTCGGCCTCGTTTACAACCCCCCAGTTGACAGCCATGACTCCGTCCAAGTTGTACCCCCCGAGCACCCTCTTCATGAGGGACGCGCATGGAGTGGATGAAAGTCCCGACCGCAGCACAGCACCAAACTTGCTGGCTGTCAACCTGCCCCGCCTGTGTAACTGCCACTGAGGATTTGTCCGCTGTCCTCCGGTGGCTGTCTGGATGGCAGCTTGCTGGTCTCTGCTCAGTCGCATTGAGGCAAGAATTGCCTCAAACCCCCGACCCCCATGCCCCTTCACCAGCTCCGGCACGGTGACAATGGCCTGATGTTGAGGCCGCGGCTCTGGCTCAGGTGACAAAAGCCATGCCATGCCACACTGTGCAGACCTGAACCAGTCTACATCCTGAGTGGCGATGTCTCTGGCCAGTGGGTTGTATGTCTCCACTCACTGTTGGTAACGTTGAGACACCGGCTGGACTACTTTGGAAGTGCCAGGCTTCCTCCACTGGCACTCAACATCTGTGGAGCTGATCTGCCACATGGCACATATTGCCAATGCTGCAGCGTGGCTGCATTTGTACATCCCCCGTGCACAATCACAGACAGCGCTCTGCATCGCGCCATCGTCTCCCATGCAGATCTGTACAAATAAAGTAAGTACCATTTGTTAGCATGCTATAATAGATTGAATGAGCAATAATACAAGGATGGTCCGGATCTGGGGGTGGGAGGGGTTATTTTTCCATAGTTTTGTCTGATTGTTGTTATTGTTTGTTTTTTCTGTATTTTTTGTAATGTGTGTTGTACTGGTTGTGATTGTACATTGTATTTTTCTAAATGTGTATGAATACATTTTTGAAAAACATTTGATCAACAATAAAAAAGGATTTGGTCAGGATCTAGACTCAGTGTGTAATTTATTAATGAATCAATGCTCTCTACATTAGGAAAACACATACCAGTGTACCCGAGGGAGTCACACACAGCTGTGCCTAGATAACCAAACAAATTGACAAGATAACCAAAACCCTTGAATCTACACACAGCAAATAAACTCAAATGACACAACGAGATGTAAAAGGAGATCACACATACAGTATAGTCGATATAAAACTGGCCGCTTCAATCTGAAGAGCAACTAAAACAAAACACGGGAGTTTACCTTGTTCTTGTGAACACTAATGTTATCCACAGCATACACAGAGACCACGAAGTTCTTAAGGAGAAAACTAGTTACTGAAACAAAACACGTTAGTGTACCTTGTTAGCTAATGTTAGCTAACAAACATCACCAACATCTTGTAAAGCCGGTCCCGCTGCTCTTACAGAACCGACTAACTCCCCTTTCGTGTATGTACAGCTCTCAACGTGTCCAGACTTGTAGTGATGTTCACCTCGTTTTATACTTTTATTCTCATTCTGAAAGAAACAGGTGAAATTTGCTAATGTGACGGCCGTCTTTGTGATGGTGACGCGTATTGTGCGAGACTAGAGACCTGTAGTTCACTGAGCGGTTTCACACAAAAAAATGTGTAACTTCACAGTTTTACGACACATTTTAATTTGTTTGACTTGCAAAATATTCTTTTAAATTGACAAACATCATATGTGTCATTCGTGGCACAATTCAAACGGGATCAAAAGATAACCTTTCTCTCTCCATTGACTTCAATGTATAATTTTACGCTTCCGGGGTCCCATGGAGGCTCCCGGAAAGGGAGGGACTTCGCCTCTCTATTTGGAGCAGGCTGGAACAGGCGGGAGTTGAACTCTGACGTCACTGTCGAGCCGTTTGTGGCCGACTCCGCCTACTAAGGGCTTCACGGCACCTCTGCAGAATCCTATGGGTGACGTCACGGACCCTACGTCCATATACAGTCTATGTTTACGACGGATATATTTAGTTATTGTTTTGATATTTGTAACACAAAAGCGATGGAAAAAACCCACAGCAACACAGAAAAGATGGTCTTAACATGACCCAGCGGTCTAGTAGTTAATAAAAAACAATAATATCAAAACAAAATATTACTACTAACTTTATTGTGAAATTCAAACTGAATGGTAAAAGAATAGTTTCTGGTCTATTTTTAGCCCGATCTCTGTAGATAAATAAAAATAAAGAACTACGACAGATGTTTAATATATTTAATGCAGCCGAACCATTTATTACAATGCATTCATGTGATGACTTTCAAAGAGTAAAGCAAGCACTGCTGAATAAAGTATGATTTTATCTTTTACGAAACGTTTTTTTTTTCATATGGAATGCAGTTGGAGGTCAACCAATCACAGAGCTTGAGAACTAATCACGGGGTTTGTCAAACAGAGCACATGGCAGTGATGTGCGGTGAGGTTCTTGGCTGGTGAGGCACTTACTCTTTCAGAGTCAGATGTACAAATATCATATTTTGACCATAATCGAAATATTCGGTTATTTTCAAAAGCTTTTTTAGTCTGATGCTTCGATTCATTTTAAACAGACCTTTCAACAAAAGGATACCCAAAATCTAAATATTGGATTGTTCTGTCTTCCCATTTTCATTACAATTGGGGTCTTACCTTGACTTGAAGATGAAGTCCATGCTATCCTTCTGGACAACAATCTCTATTACTTTTTTGTAAAAGTCCTCCTTATCTTCCTCTAGTTTCAAAAGTCTAGTTTGTTGTTTGAGTCTATACCTTCTCTGCGTAGAATAACAGTAGCAACAAGAACCTGTGGGCTCACTTGCGCCCCCTTCAGTGCGGCAGAGGTTATGGCTGCCTCCCCTGGTGCTTTTTTCATTGCCGTTGTATGATGAGACCAGCGAGCCTAAATATCATATCAGGGTTGCCAAGTTTGGGTACCTGGCTGGAGTGAGATTTTGATATCATGGGTTTAATTACACATATGCGCACAAAATGACTGCTATCGTGTCAGCAGCGGGACCGTGGATATATTCTTTCACACACACATACGGGTATTGGGCCGAGGGCGACACCGTACTTCCGGTATCCGCCGTTTTACGCGAGGTGCAAGCAGGCCAAGGGTTTAGCCGTACACCGTCTAGGTGTTGCTAAGCTTCCTGTACTGAATATCATAGTATATTGCCTTAATCAATATCTAGTCAACTCTAAAATACCACATATATGCAATGGCATGATAATACTATTGTGACAAGTGGGGTATTCACCTGGTGTTTCCAGAAATTAGACGTAGATGCAGCCAAAATCGACGCAGTCTGTAAAGGCAATCCGACAACCCACACAGCTCTAGTTTACGCTGGTAACGACCTAGAGCACACCCCTCAAGTCCAGAGAGACATGCAGCGATTTCTTCGGTCGTTAATTCAGAAAACAAACCTAGTGCGCTCTGCCTTGCTACGTTAGCTAGCTGTTTATATGCACTTCCAGGATATTTGCACCTCCATGAAAATGGCGTATTTATATATATGGCTCTTGTTGCATTGTGGGTAGCTCGTGACGTCACTGTGTGTGAAAGAATACAGGATATATATACAATATATACAAATACACAATATTGGACACAGACTATAAAGGGCACACAGTTTTATTCACTAATGAAAGTCAAACACATGTTTGTTTCCACTGTTTTATTGTGTGCCTGTCGCGATAAGCAATTAATTGACTTATCGTACGATAAATAAAAATGAACTCGATAAATTGCCATTTACATGAGGATGTGACTAGCAGTTTGAAAGGATGTACTTGAATTATTATTATATATTATCATTATGTCAGTGGTATAAATGGTCATACAACGGTGCCGACAATAATTTCCGGGAAAATGTATCCAACAAAATGAATTATCGTGAGAGGCCTATACATGAAACACACACACACACACACACACACACACACACACACACACACACACACACACACACACACACACACACACACACACACACACACACACACACACACACACACACACACACACACACACACACACACACACACACACACACACACACACACACACACACACACACACACACACACACACACACACACACACACACACACACACACACACACACACACACACACACACACACACACACACACAAACAAATCTACAGACTTACTCCAAACTGCCAAATATATTAATTAACACACTCTCACTCTCATATACTCTTTGACTCTATTTTGGCCTAGAACAATAAGCAGTAGACTTTTACTTTTTTATTATTTCTACTGGATCTTAGATCTGCGCATGCGCAATACGGGTCGGCAGTGGAGGCTCCAGAGTATTTTTGTTGGCTAATCTATGGTAGGGCTAACCCATACAGTAGTGGGGCTCAAGTCAGTATTTGCAATGTAATTACATACACGCTATATCGCCCCCCTTGACAGTGAAACGCCACGCGTGAGGTTTAGATTATTTCCCTGTCTCAATCCAAATTGAACTGTATGAAATAAAAAGGCACATTTGTCTTGTAGTAAATAAAAGGGGCGACCTGGAGCCAATCCTGCAATTTCCCCACAGCTGAAAGAGTTGACATGCTGAAAACCCAACCCCTGCAGGGGGGTCTGAGGTGATTCTCTCTTGAGAAGAAAAATAAATACATCTATTACTCCACGACATATTTTAGTTTTGTGTTACTTTGTTCTGAAAGCTGAACCTGCTGCTCCTCACAGAGAGAAGAGGGAATAGGCTGCAAGGTGAACCTCGAAAAGTCCTCTAGAAAAGAAATCCCGCTCCACAGAAGTGTAACTACACAATCTTTAGTTCATAAAAAAGAACGAGTCATGCTTATCCACCAAAAAAAAGTTCGTCGCTAAAATTCCTGCCAATTCTTCTAGGCACGTAATTATTGGCTGAACTAGTCCCTTCAAAGCGTAATAATATCTTGGTCCAAAGTAGTGCCACGGTTCGTCACGTGATCGTGCTACACCAATTGGGTAGCTGCATATTGTCAACAGAAGTGAAAGATGGCCGCCTACATGGTTGCGCGAAACCAGACCAAATGGATTCTAAACAGTGCTGTATGCTTGTTTTATGTCATGTTTTGTCATATGTCTTAATACATCACTAAGTCCGAGGTATTTGCGTTATATACGCGGTATTTGTGAGAGGTTTTACTATCTGGGAACAGAGTTGACCATCGAATCAACATTGAGGACTTTTTGTCTGTCTGTTGTTACCCTGTACACGTTAAATGCACTCTTAAAATGACTTGATTTCATACATAGCTGCGTCCAAGAAGAAGGTTAACTTGTTACGTTAAGTAATTTAGATCAATAAAATGCAGTACTTCCAGGCTGAAGACTTTTCTTTTTGTCGCTGCTTTTAATTGAACTATTCATATCTTAGACTGCACTGTAACTTTTATCCATGTATTTTTTCTTTTAATGTTTATTTTATTAGCTTTTCTTTTTAATGACTGATTTTAAATGTCATTTTCTTAATGTCTTTCATTTTTTGTAAAGCACTTTGAATTGCCTTGTGTTGAAAAGTGCTATATAAATAAACTTGCCTTGCCTTACTTATACCAATGTCCATTGATTCATTTATTTACTCATTCATCCCTCCACAAATGAAAACAACACTGATGAACCATAAAAACGAGATTTATTACAAATATAAAAAGGTATGACGTAGAAAACAGTACAAAACAGAATAAGGACATGTAATGGAGTATAATTGATTGGTGTCAGGTGATCGTGATCCGCAGCCACGGCTGGGCGGAGCGGCTGATTGGTGCTTCCCACGTGCTCCACTGAGATCCAGCATCTAGTTTCAGGGGGCCTGTGGAACTGCCAGTCAGCTGTTCCTAAGGCTGACTTCATCTCTGGCTACGCCTCCCTGCAGTCTCTGGATTTCCTTGCTCTCACTGAGACGTGGATTACTCCATCCAACACATCCACCCCAGCAGCTCTCTCCACAGCATATTCCTTCTCCCATACACCCAGACCCACTGGTAGAGGAGGTGGCACTGGTCTCCTGCTCTCTCCCAAATGGAGCTGTTCCCTCTTCAAGCTACCTAACTTCACTCCTTCCACCTTTGAATTCCATGCCGTCACAGTGACCCATCCTATACAACTGACCATTGTTGTTCTCTACCGTCCACCAGGAGCCTTGGGGGACTTCTTGGATGAATTAGATCATCTCCTCTCACACATCCCTGAAACTGGCCCTCCCGCTGTACTTCTCGGAGACTTCAACCTCCAGACGGGGAAGATAGACGAACTAACATCTCTGTTAACCGCCTTTGCTTTCTCACTGTCTCCGTTCCCACCAACTCATAAAGCTGGCAGTGTCCTTGATCTCATATTCTCAAGGAACTGCACTACTTCTAACCTCTCTGTAAACCCGCTCCACACCTCCGATCACTTCTTCATTTCATTCTCTTTATCCCTTTCCATACATAACAAACTAATCTCTTCGCATCCTGCACTTGTCCGCCGTAACCTCCGTTCCCTCTCCCCCTCTACCTTTGCCTCCTCGGTGCTCTCAGCCCTCCCTTCCTCTGACTCGTTCCAACTCCTGCCTCCAAACTCTGCTGCAGAAACTCTCCTCTCTACTCTCTCATCCTCTCTGGACTCTCTCTGTCCTCTCACATCTCGGCAGGCTCGTCAGTCCCCTCCTGCTCCCTGGCTAAATGACGCACTGCGTGCTAATAGAACCGTCCTTAGGGCAGCAGAGCGGAAATGGTGGAAATCCAAACACCGCGATGACCTCCTAACCTATCAGGCTCTCCTCTCCTCTTTCTCTGCTTCAATCTCTCAGGCAAAAAGCACTTTCTTTCAAGATAAGATCCAATCTTCCTATTCCAATCCTAAAAAACTATTTTCCATATTCTCCACCCTCTTGGACCCTCCCAAAGCCCCTTCCCCCTCCTCCCTTCTGTCAAGCGACTTTGTTAACCACTTTGAAAAAAAGGTTTACGACATTCGCTCTTCTTTTTCTGACCCACCTTTACTCACCGCTGGATCACCTGACCGACCGTCAACCGGCACACTAACCTCCTTCTCCCCTCTCTCTCCAAGTGAGGTTCTTACCCTCATTACCTCTACCCGCCCCACCACCTGTCCTCTGGACCCTATCCCTTCAAACCTCCTTCAGACTATCGCTCCTGATATTCTACCGTTTCTCACCCATTTCATCAACACTTCTCTAACTTCTGGTCACTTTCCAAACAGTCTCAAGGAGGCGAGAGTAAACCCTCTCCTAAAGAAACCCACTCTCAACCCGTCTGACGTTATAAACTACAGGCCTGTCTCTCTCCTCCCGTTCCTGTCTAAAACACTTGAACGCGCTGTCTTTAAACAACTCTCCCGTTCTCTCCATCAGAACCACCTTCTGGATCCGCACCAGTCTGGTTTCAAGGCAGGTCACTCCACAGAAACTGCTCTCATTGCTGTCACTGAGGAACTGCACACTGCTAAAGCAGCCTCCCTCTCCTCTGTCCTCATCCTGTTGGACCTGTCTGCTGCATTCGACACGGTGAACCATCAGATCCTCCTTCGCACTCTCCAAGAACTTGGAGTTTCAGGCTCTGCACTTTCCCTCCTCACCTCATTCCTCAAAGACCGCACCTACAGGGTTACTTGGAGAGGGTCTGAGTCCGACCCTTGTCAATTAACTACAGGGGTCCCTCAGGGCTCTGTTCTTGGTCCCCTCCTCTTCTCCCTGTACACAAACTCGCTCGGATCTGTCATTAGCCCGCATGGTTTTTCATACCACTGCTACGCTGACGACACCCAATTAATTCTGTCCTTTCCCCGCTCAGAGACCCAGGTCGTCGCATGCATCTCTGCTTGTTTAGCTGACATCTCTCAGTGGATGTCCGCTCATCATCTCAAGCTCAACCTTGACAAAACTGAAGTGCTTTTCCTTCCGGGAAAAGATTGTCCCTCTCTTGACCTAACTATCAACATCGGCCCCTCTGTTGTTTCCCCGACTCAGACTGCAAGGAATCTGGCTGTTATCCTAGATAACAACCTGTCGTTTACTGCAAACATCGCTGCTACAACCCGCTGCTGCAGATACACGCTTTTCAACATCAGGAGGATGCGTCCCCAGCTGACCCAGAGAGCCACGCAGGTTCTGGTCCAGGCTCTCGTCACCTCACGCCTAGACTACTGCAACTCCCTCCTGGCTGGTCTACCTGCATGTGCCATCCGACCTCTGCAGCTCATCCAGAATGCAGCGGCTCGTCTGGTCTTCAACCTTCCAACATTTTCCCACACCACGCCGCTCCTCCACTCCCTCCACTGGCTTCCGGTAACTGCTAGAATCCACTTCAAGACACTGGTACTTGCGTACCATGCTGCGAATGGATCTGGCCCTTCCTACATCCAGGACATGGTTAAACCGTACACCCCAGCACGTGCTCTACGCTCTGCATCAGCCAAACGGCTCGCTGCACCCTCGCTGCGAGGGGGACCCAAGTTCCCATCAGCAAAAACACGTGGGTTTGCTATCCTGGCTCCAAAATGGTGGAATGAGCTCCCCATTGAAATCAGGACCGCAGAAAGCTTACACACCTTCCGGCGCAGACTGAAAACTCATCTCTTTCGACTCCACTTCGAGCGATAGAATGACTAACAAAGAACTGCTAACAGAGCACTTATATACTAATAAAGAACTGGCTTATCTAAAGCCAGTTGAGTATTTTTTTTGATTTGATTTTGATATACTTTATAACCCCCGTGGGGAAATTTTTTCTCTGCATTTGACCCATCTTAGTGTTAGGAGCAGTGTGCTGCCATTTTGAATGGCGCCCGGGGAGCAGTGTAGGGAACGGTGCCTTGCTCAGGGACACCTCGGTAGCACTTGGTCTTGCCGGGACTTGAACTGGTGACCTTCCAGTTGCCAAGCCATGTCCCTATGGACTTCGCCACCACCGCCCACAAAGAGTAGCACTTGAAACGATTGGCTCTTTGAAACCTGATGTTCTTATATGATTCTGTTTTCTTCAAGGTTGTGTCTTCCTGGTCGAATGTACTTATTGTAAGTCGCTTTGGATAAAAGCGTCAGCTAAATGCAATGTAATGTAATGCTGTGATTGCCTCAGCTGGTTAAAAGAGTCCTGCTGATTATACTCTGTGTTCTAGTTTGGTTGTGAAGCTACACGGTTTTTTGACCGCTGCATTGCACTGCAGAGAAGAGACTATTTGTTTATTTAAAGGACGAACACTGTTTCAACCTCGTCTGGTAAGATACGATAACTTGGAAATAAATGTACCAAAAACAAACGTATCTCTGAGTGATGTGTGAGCGCATCGGCCAGGTGCTAAAACCAAAATAACAGAAAAGAGCTTAAGAAAGGTGGAAAGAAGGCTCCAGACGCACCAGAAAGTCTCAAAAAGTCAAAATTATCAACACACAAACATTGTTACATGCATATGACGTCTGTGAAGCACAAAAAGGTTGATTATTTTGCCAATACAAGATGGAATACGTACAGGACAAGCTTACAACGGTGGCTCGGCTTGAAGGGAGACTCTCGGAACGTGGTGGCTGAAAACCACAAGTTTAACAACCACTGTTGATGTTGTTGAAGACCTGCAGTGTGATCATGAGGAATGTGACACACGGGTGTTTTTACATGCCCAACATGCAGCACAGCCTTGATTGGAATTCACACGTTCTCTGGGTGTGACTCCACAAGCGCTTTCTATGGCAAAGGTAAAAGAAAGTCATTTGCTGTTGCATGTGAGAAAGATGACTACCTTAAGGCTTTTAGAAGTTTAGGTACTAACTTTGACTTGGAGCAATCAACATTTGCACTTCTTTGCCGGTATGTATGTCACCTATATGATCAGCCAGCAGCAGAAGATGTAAATTATGCTAGGTACAAGGCTTTCTGTATGGCATCATCGGCCTTGCCAGAATTAAGCATTCCCCCTACTCCTGATGCCCTCCATCAGCACTGCAAAAGGGCAAATGACCAGGCAGCAATAATGAGGTCCTGTCTCAAAAGAGAAATTAATGCTCCATCACCTGCTGGATATGGTTGGGAAATAGAGGATGGGAACTTACACGTCACCTGGATGACAATAAATCCTGCCCCTGACAGTGTGTTGCATGTGATACACTGCAGCTGCAAAGAGTCTGCCTGTGAGAAAGGCAGATGTTCATGCTTCTCTGCAGGACTCTGTTGCACAGACTTATGTCATTGCTCAAATTGTGCAAATAAAAAAGAAACAGAGGAAGAGAACGATGACTGCCCTGACACTGACAGTGAGGAATAGGAATAAAAGAGCCTTCTTTCCACCTTTCTTAAGCTCTTTTCTGTTCTTTTGGTTTTAGCGCCTGGCCGACGCGCTCACACATCACTCAGAGATACGTTTGTTTTTGGTACATTTATTTCCAAGTTATCGTATCTTACCAGACGAGTTTGAAACAGTGTTCGTCCTTTGAATAAACAAATAGTCTCTTCTCTGCAGTGCAATGCAGCGGTCAAAACACCGTGTGGCTTCACAACCAAACTAGAACACAGAGTATAATCAGCAGTACTCTTTTAACCAGCTGAGGCAATCACAGGACCAATCAGCCGCTCCGCCCAGCCGTGGCTGATCACGATCACCTGACACCAATCAATTATACTCCATTACATGTCCTTATTCTGTTTTGTACTGTTTTCTACGTCATACCTTTTTATATTTGTAATAAATCTCGTTTTTATGGTTCATCAGTGTTGTTTTCATTTGTGGAGGGATGAATGAGTAAATAAATGAATCAATGGACATTGGTATAAGTAAGGCAAGGCAAGTTTATTTATATAGCACTTTTCAACACATGGCAATTCAAAGTGCTTTACAAAAAATGAAAGACATTAAGAAAATGGCATTTAAAATCAGTCATTAAAAAGAAAAGCTAATAAAATAAACATTAAAAGAAAAAATACATGGATAAAAGTTACAGTGCAGTCTAAGATATGAATAGTTCAATTAAAAGCAGCGACAAAAAGAAAAGTCTTCAGCCTGGAAGTACTGCATTTTATTGATCTAAATTACTTAACGTAACAAGTTAACCTTCTTCTTGGACGCAGCTATGTATGAAATCAAGTAATTTTAAGAGTGCATTTAACGTGTACAGGGTAACAACAGACAGACAAAAAGTCCTCAATGTTGATTCGATGGTCAACTCTGTTCCCAGATAGTAAAACCTCTCACAAATACCGCGTATATAACGCAAATACCTCGGACTTAGTGATGTATTAAGACATATGACAAAACATGACATAAAACAAGCATACAGCACTGTTTAGAATCCATTTGGTCTGGTTTAGCGCAACCATGTAGGCGGCCATCTTTCACTTCTGTTGACAATATGCAGCTACCCAATTGGTGTAGCACGATCACGTGACGAACCGTGGCACTACTTTGGACCAAGATATTATTACGCTTTGAAGGGACTAGTTCAGCCAATAATTACGTGCCTAGAAGAATTGGCAGGAATTTTAGTGACGAACTTTTTTTTGGTGGATAAGCATGACTCGTTCTTTTTTATGAACTAAAGATTGTGTAGTTACACTTCTGTGGAGCGGGATTTCTTTTCTAGAGGACTTTTCGAGGTTCACCTTGCGGCTGAGTTATCGTGATTCTGATTGGCCAGAAGACATTATCAAAGATGTTCTATTGAGAAGACGATCACTACGTGACAAAAGTTTTCAAAACCGTTTCTAGTCTTCGGTATTCTTGTTTTTGGCGTGAGAATAGTTTGGGCAGCGTGAGAGCGTGAGATTGAGAGTGAAAGCGTGTGTCACACGCCAGATGCGTGAGAGTTGGCAACCCTGATCATATACGTGAAATAAGTTATTTAGAGACTATGGATGGCGAGGATAAATGTAATAAAGGGATCTGCAAACATTACATTGGTGACATACAGTGAGATGGTGCAGGCATGCGCTTAGGCCCGCTTTCCAGACAATTTCTGTGGGGTGATGCATTCTGAGGTGAGGCAGAGCTCATCTGTGCCTCACCTCACCCCACAGTAACGGCCCCTACACACGGCGGCGTGCGTTGCCGCGTCAACGCTTCTGCCCATTCACTTTGAATGGGGTGACGTCACGATTCACCGAACTGCATTGTGGGAGCAAAGCGTAGCTTCTCTTGCGGTGCTCGCTGCAAAAGTAGAGCAATGTTCTACTTTTGCCGCCTCGACGGAGGCGTCAGCCAATCAAATCCCTCGTATGTAAATCTGACAGTACAAGCAGTAGCCAATCAAACCGGGTGTATGTTGGGAGAGCCAGACCGCAGTTATTACCCATATGTCAACAAATGGAGGAGAAAATGATCGTGGCGGTAGGGAATCACCCGGTACTCTATGACCAGTCGCTCTTTACATACAAACCGGAGGAGCCAGGCATGGGGGGAGGTGGCAGAGACAGTGGGGGAAACTGGTAGGTTTCCCCCCACGGAAGCGAAGATTTCCAGGATTTCCAGGATTCAAAAGTTGAGCAATGTTCAACTTTTGAAGCTGAGCTGGAAGCGCCAGCCAATCAAACACGTTTATGCAAATCTGACAGTAGAAGCGCTAGCCAATCAAACCGCGTGTAAGCAGGGAGAACCAGACCGCAGTTCATTTCCTCATATTCCAAACGAGAAATTACGGTAGCAAATCACCCAGTTCTTTACGACCAGAACTATTAACGGGATACAAACCGGAGGAACCAGACATGGAGGGAGGTGGCAGAGACAGTGGGTGAAACTGGTAGGTTTTCGCCTGTTTGGGAAGTTTATATATATATATCAGGGTTTCCGCTAGGATTTTTTCTCGCCGGTCAAATGTCCGGGCAGAATTTATTTTACCGGACAAATGTGAAACTTACCGGTCATATTTCAATAATAATAATAAGAGTTGTGTAGCAGAATTTCCGTTAGCAGGTAATTACCGGACTATGAGCAGATATGCTTCAGTTTAAAACTCAGTTCACGGGCTCGTTTTTATATCGCTTCAGTTTATAATCGTAACAGATCAAAAAATTCAGATTCATTTTTCAATAAATTATTCCACAAACAACAAACAACATAATTATTACATTCAAACAAACTACTTGTAGTAGATAACGTACATTATTCAAAAGTTTACATTACATTTGAATAATAACACGGGAGAAACGGATCCTCTCTCTCTCCCTCTCCCTCCCTCTCTCTCCTGATAGCCCGTCAGTTTCTCATGCAGCTCCTGCAGCTCGCTAAACAGAGGGCGGGGCTTCAGGTGCTCATGCAGAGCTGCGTGTCTCGGTCAGACTCAGCAGCTGATCTCGCGTCCGGTTACACTTCACTCGCGTTTATGTCCATATCGATCAGATCCAACTCTCCTGATCGGCCTTTATAGAGAGCACCGATCAAACTATTAAGAGTGAATATCGGCCGATAATGACCGGCGGCCGATCGATCGGAGCCTCCCTAATTATTACCAGACATTTTGACCGGCAGGTTTTGAATTTACCGGTTTTTAATAAATGTTACCAGCTAAAAACCGGTAATTACCGGCTAACGGAAACCCTGATATATATATATTGCTCGCATAAAATCCCCGGGGTTTTTTGCTTTGTATGTCGGGGGCGGGAGATTCATGTGATTGGTTGTTGGTCGCATTGCTCGCGAAAAATCCCCAAGCTGTCAGACATGCCCAGCTCCAAGATTTTCAAGATTTTTGAAAAGCTGCTGTGTGGACGTACCGTAACTGGCTTGAGCGCGCTCACAAAATAAGTGCCCGCGTTAAATTAGTGCCCGCGCTCCAGCCAGTTACGGCCCCTACACACGGCGGTGTGCGTTGCTTGAGCTTGGGGAGTCAACGCAAGCAACGCGACCAACAACCAATCATATGAATGTCCCGCCCCGGATATACAAAGCAAAAAAGCCCGGTTCTTCTATCCACTCTAGCCAAAATGGATGCCGGTTTGGTAGCAAGGGTGGCATTGGTATATGCATTGTATCTCGGGAGGCGACGTTGTGTGCATCGCTGTTGGGTACATCCGATACTCCGAAAACGGCTGCAACGGGGAGAATATCACGTTCTGGTCCAAGAGCTCCGTCTGGATGACGAACTGTTTCACCAGTACTTCAGAATGAGCAAAGGCCATTTCGACGAGTTGCTCGGCAAAGTGGGTCCACTGATAACAAAGGCGGACACCAACATGCGTTTGTCAATCGGACCCGCCGAGCGACTCGCCATCTGCCTACGGTATGTTTAGTGTATTTCTACTTCTTTAATCTGACTCTGTATAGAAAGAAAGAGTGCATGCCATTGACGAATGAAGTCTGTGATTTATTTCAGATGAATAACATTAATTAAGATAGCTAGTGTGTGGTCTGTGTGTGGGGGGGGTCTGTGTGTGTGTTTGTGGGGTCTGTGTGCATGTGTGGTGTGTGTGTGGGGTCTGTGTGTGTGTGGGGTCTGTGTGTGGGGCGTGTGTGTGTGTGGTCTGCGTGTGTGTGGTCTGTGTTTGTGGGGTCTGTGTGCGTGTGTGGGGAGTGTGTGGTCTGTGTGTGTGTGCGCGTGGGGCGTGTGTGTGTGCGCGTGGGGCGTGTGTGGGGTCTGTGTGTATGTTTGTGGGGTCTGTGTGTGTGGTCTGTGTGTGTGTTTGTGGGGTCTGTGTGCGGGGTGTGTGTTTGTGGGGTCTGTGTGTGCATGTTTGTGGGGTGTGTGTGGGGTCTGAAATTGTTTTATTTTTTAAATCATGTATATTACTTTTTTCTCAGGTACCTGGCAACCGGTGACTCGTACAGGACCATAGCATTCAGCTATCGGGTCGGGCATACAACAGTGGCTGTCATCGTGAAGGAGGTTGCGGGTGCCATCTGGACCGCGCTGGTCGAGGAAACCATGCCGGTACCACAGACGGAGGACTGGAGAGCCATCGCTGCTGGGTTCCAGGAGCGCTGGAACTTTCCGAATTGCGTTGGTGCCATTGATGGGAAGCACGTGGTGATCCAGGTTCTGGCAAATTCTGGGTCCCTGTACTTCAACTATAAGTCCACCCACTCCTTGGTACTGCTTGCTGTCGTGGATGCCCAGTACCTCTTCAGGGTAGTGGATGTCGGAGGCTTTGGAAGGCGCAGCGACGGTGGGAGCCTGCGTAATTCCGCTTTTGGAGAGAGCCTCCGAGATGGCAGTCTGCAGCTACCACCTGACACCGTCATCCCAGGAGCAGAGCGGCTCGGCCTTCTTCCATGTGTTTGTTGGAGATGAGGCTTTTCCGCTGCTGGACAACCTGCTGCGTCCATTCCCTGGACATCACCTCACACGCTAAAAGAGGATGTTCAACTAACGCCTCAGCCGGGCCAGGTTGGTGGTTGAATGTGCGTTTGGCATCCTCTCATCTCAGTGGAGAATGTTCCGGCGTGTCATCACCACCAGCCCGGAGGTAGCAGAGTTGTGTGTGAAGGCCACCTGTGTGTTGCACAACTTCCTCCGCAGGAAGACGATAGGAAGGACATCACGCACACCTGTCGCAGAGTCCACGGATGAAGCTCCAGATACTCCAACCCTGCGTGATGCAGTGTTGTAGTCAAGTTACCAATTCACGAGTCCAAGTCACCCTCGAGTCACCACTCTTCGAGTCCGAGTCCAAGTCCGAGTCACCAAGGGAGAGTCGTAGTCGAGTCCGAGTCCAAGTCAGAGTCACCAAAGGAGTGTCCAAGTCGAGTCCGAGTCATCATTACCTGTGTTCGAGTCCGAGTCCAATTCCGAGTCACTTAAGAAGAGTCCAAGTCAAGTCCGAGTCACAAGTCTTCATGTATTAATCTTCGTGGATATAATGTTTTGAAATGTAGCTGCTCCTCTACATTGCTGTTATCCTGTCTATTGAACTGCTGTGAAGCGAGTTTGGCTACAATTCTTGTAATAGGTGCTATACAAATATAAAGCTTATTTCTAATATTAATATTATTATTATATATAAATAAACTATATTTAAAATGAGTTACCTTTTAGAGAAGTGATTATATTTGTATGCCAATATTTTTTTCTATGGTAAAGTTTTCGTTTTGCACTTTTATTTTGATATTAATAAGATCGGGACTCTTATTTTGAAGGAACTTTTACGGGTTAAATCAGTTTACTGATAAAGATTTAGCCCCAGAAAGCACATGGCTACTTAGCATGCAAAATGATGTCACTATGCATGTTAAGTAGCCATGTGCTTTCGTGTTATGGCTGAATCTTTATTTATTGATTAGATCACATTACTCTGAGGATACTGTTCAAGACAGCCTGTATGTCTGAACTCGATCCTTAGAGTAATGTGTTACGGAGCCTTCTCTTCAATATTGTTTCCACATAACGAGCATTTTGCTCTTTTCCAATGTGGAAGCAGAATGTGTGAAAGCATACAGCATGATGCGGGTGTGTCTGTAGACATCTCTAGACTGGAATAGCGGGGCCCAGTACGTGAACTCGCCATACAGGATAGAGGACATCAGACTCCAGAGAAAATGTGCTCGAGTCCGAGTCCAAGTCGGAGGTCAATGTACGAGTCGAGTCCGAGTCATCGTGGGGGGGTCATCGTGCCTCCCCTGCCTCCCCTGACTGCACGTCGCTGGCACATGGTGTAGTCCTATATGATAGCTGGGGATTCTGGGTAGTGTAGTATCTTCTGCCATCCTTTACTCCGAAAAAATATTTGTTTCTCCGAATCGAAGGGGAAAAATACAAAAGCATTGCACACAATTTAAACCAATCAATGTTGTGTAATTAACAAGGATAATCTGGTGTTTTTTAGTCGATGAGTAGTGCAGATATCACTGTGAAATCAATCGACAGTAAGAGGAATACTTACTTCCGGGTGTACAATTCTCCGTTATCCAATGGGAATGGATGCTCACATTGCCTTTAAGGGCAGCCGACATAAACGAATGCCGTGCTTCCATGAGCGTCAAATCCCGCCGCAGATGGGAATACATTGCAATCAGTTGAAAGCTATTTGCGTCCCTTTATGACGCTGAAGGAGCCTAGGAGCGTCACAATTGGACGCCACGGACACTGACCAAACGTCGCTATTGGACGCTTATGGAGTGAGAGTGTGTTGCCCTTTCATGTGAACGCGCACCTAACTAGATAGGACACGGCTGGCTTGAGCGAACGAGTTGATAGCCAGCGTCTTAGGACAGTTTAGCGAGAGCGGCTTTGTTTTGGATTAAGTCAACCGGATAACTCAAAAATATATCCAGGATATGTTGAACTAGATTCGTAGTATAGGCCCCAGGCTAGCTGTTCAGCATAAGTTACCGTGAAGATCTAGCCCGCTAAGAAGTGAACCAGCGTCGTAGGACTGGAAACCCAGAGCTTTCCCTGAAGTTACCTCGCTTAGCGAAAATCCGGCTTTGTAGGAATACTCTGTTACAGTAAAAGTTCTGCAATTAAAATGTTACTCAAGTAAAAGTACAAAAGTATAAGCTTCAAAATGTACTTAAAGTAGCGACAGTAAAAGTAGTCGTTGTGCAGATTGGTCCATCTCAGAATAATATATATGATACGTTTTATAATGATTGATCATGAAAGTGTTCTCAAAGCTGGTGAAGGTGCAGCTAGTCTGAAGTACTTTGTAGACTGCAGGTAGCTGGTGGATTTACTCCAGGTGGAACTACAGTCTGATTCAACACTTGATTAGATTTCACATCATTCATCCTTATTTTTATAAATGTCCCAAATTGTATTCTTTTAAAGTCGCAATACTTCAATCAGCCAGCTATGTAACTTAGTTTACTGAAATTACTGCTACTCATTTTTAGCCATGGTTGTGTACATATTCCTCTTTATTTGTATTGTATTACTAATGTGTGCTTTACTTTTTGATTATGTAATGTCTTCATGTTTTACCTGCTATTACAGTTTTGCTGTAACACTGTAAATGGGGCTGATAAAGGACTTCTGATCCTGATTTCATGTGTTTCAATGATCTACAGTGAGATTGATGCGGTGTTCCAGTGCAGCTGCAGCTCCCTCCGGAGGCCGCTAGGGGGCAGTGTGTTCTCACTGATGAACCAGAGCTTTGTTCAGAAGGAAAGGGCTCTTTCTGGACACAAGATGCAAATATAGCAGAACCTAATCTGCAGGAACATGCTATTTTACAGAAAGACTTACTTTGCTCAAGACACAGAACATAATTTAGACATTTGGTATGATCCTAAGTATATGAAAGTGTTGAATGCATAATGCATTTAGTCAAACTTTAGGTTTTTTAGGAACGCTTTGGGATTAAAGTTAAATTAACAGTAGTGATAATCAGCACATGGCTGCGTTGTTGGATCCCGATGTACTTAAAGTATGGAACTCTTTTTTGACAGAGAGTTAAACCTACATGCATGAAAGAGGAGATATGACTGACACCCTGACACCTGTGTGTTGTGATGCTCCCCAGGCCTGTGTGTGAAATGCAAATGTTGAATGCAAAAGAAGAAATGCCTGCTGGGCTCTGACCCCACCCCCCTCTCTCTCTCACACACACACACACCCACGCACACACACACACACGCACACGCACGCACACACCAGGAATGTAAGGTACAACTCTGATCGCCAGCAGCTGAACACCATCCCCATGTTAGACACATCACCACCGAGTGATTCTTTACAGGGAGCCTGTTAGCGACACTTTATTCTGTCATTTCCACACTCAAAGCTCCGTCTGCTAGCAGCTAGCAGCTAGCAGTGAACCATTTTCAATTGCACAAAAAGCTGGTGGTTTTTGACTTTTTGAGAAAAGTTGATGATAAATGCATCATGGGAATATTTCTGCAGAATGTTGGGTAGTTCACATTTAACCCACATGTTCTTGCTCTTGGATGTATTGGTCTTCAGACGGCATGGAACATGGCCGATACCAGCCGACATGAAAGGACAATTAAAAGTAATAAAGCTCTCTCCATTTTGATGTTTCCAACATCTACTTGTTTTATTGCTTTGATGCCAGATCGCAGCAGCGTGTTAGGAAACGTTGCAAAGCCTTTATTCACCAAACCTACCGATGTACTCATGACCAACTCACATCCTGTTGCTTAGCTGCAAACATCAGAGGTTTCAGGCGTTTGGTCGCACACCAAAGGAAGAGATGATAATACAGATTGACCTGATGAAGTCACTCGATGAAGTCAGGTGACCTCCACACTTCATATTTGCTGCCACTCGGCGAGTGAATGGGACTCTTTCCCATGAGTATCAAATTCATTTTTAAAGACCCAATAAGAGTTCAGAGAAGGTTAAAAATACATATTTACTGGGACTTCAAAGACGTTTATTTAGCAATTACAGCTCAGCTACTTCTCCATGAATGAAAGGCCAGGAGCAGCAGCTCCCTGAGCCGCAGCTCCAGCTGTACGTGACCACGTGCAGGTCATTGGAGCAGCTGTCACAAAGTGTCCAGGACGAACAAAGGAGAAGGAAGCGGCTTTGGAGCAAAGACTGCACATCAATGCAGCCCGACTTTATTCAAACACATTATTAGAATCTAAAAATAAGAACATCTTCATGGTTGTTGTTGCCCAGAGTCCTTTCATCTGCCAACAAACACATGAATACAAAGAGATACAGAGCATCATCATTAACACTAAAACAAAACTTGATTTGATTAAAAAAACAACATTAAAACGGCCCGCCCGGCAACACGGATACTTTCTTAAATAGCCTCTGTGGAGGAGAAGTAGAGAGGACAGAGAGACCATGCAAGCCATCACACACCCTCTCATTAACACTTCACACACACAGTTTGGATCCAAATCAATATCATCAACAGACATATGCCAGGAGGAGGAGCTGTCATCGTACAAAGGAGTATTTTTCTTTTTTTTAAACAAAGAATTGTTTGACATTTCATTATTTTAAGGACTAAAATACATAGAGTTTCTACCCTGCAGATCTGAGCCTCACTGCGAGACAACAAGGACATTTCTTTAATCATACACAGTTATTATTATTATTATTCACAGCCAGCCTCCACTGCCGTTCTACCTCTGTATTCCTCAGTCAGTATCACTCCGTGCAGCACGACAAATCCAATGCTTATATTTAACAATGAAAGAACCAGCGGGGAAACACAGCGTGTGTGTTATTTGGTTATCCAACTATTGTTGGTGCCACTGTGAGGTCAGAGAGGACAAGCGTCTTGGCTTTAAACGGACAGATCAAACTATTATGTTACAGTCATGTACAGCCGCTCTCAGGAGCCTTTGGATACAAAATGTGAAGGGGGGGGGGGGTATATACACCTGTTATCATGTTGCACGGCACAGGGCCTGCACCCCTCTCCTAAACATCATTTAGATTCAGAGCATAGCATGTAGAAAAGACCCAGCCTACAACAGAGCAGCCGTGGGACATGACACTTCTTAGCACTGGCCTGTTGTAGCCACACACACACACACACACACACACACACACACACACACACACACACACACACACACACACACACACACACACACACACACACACACACACACACACGCGCACACACACACACAAACACACACACACACACACACACACGCTCACGACACACACCACACTCGCGCACACACACTCTCAACACACTCTCAACACACACTCTCACACACTCACTCACACATACTCAACTCACTCACGTCACACACACACACACCACACACACGCACATACACACACACACACTCATCCACACACACACACACACCACACACACACACACTCTCATTCACACACACTCTCAACACACACACACACTCGCACTCACACACACACGCACACACACACAACCCCCACTCACTCACTCTCACACTCTCTCAACTCACACAACACACACTCTCACTCACATACACACACACCACGCATTCACACCACACACACACACATACAACACACTCACAACACACCCCCCCAACACACACACAACACACACGCTCACACGCACTCACTCACACACACACACACACACACACACACACACACACACACCACACACACACACACACACACACACACACACACACACACACACACACACACACTTCCTTTACTCATTTTTCCAGGTGGAGGTGCTCTGTGCTTCAGGAGGTCGGTGGCGTGGCAGTGGAAGGGTCTTGCTGAGGTTTGGTGTCATGGTGTCCCTGAGATTAGCTCAGATAGAGAGGCTTGTCTCTCTGGAGGCTGCTGAGGAGGAGGAGAGGGAAACACATACATATCAAACAGGAAAACCAGGCGGCCGTAAGGAACCATGCAGCTGTGTCTTCATTTACAAACATAATACACAGCTCACTTTGATTTAGATTGCATTTTTCAATCCACTTTAAAATGTAAAAATATGAAACATTAAAAGCTGCAGTCCTTTAAAGAGTACATTAACTCCGGGCTGAAATGTATTTATTTGTATCAGAGTTGCCCTGTTCCCCCCAGCAGAGGTTGGATAAATACTCAGATCTTGTACTTGAGTCAAAGTAGAAGTACCAGAGTAGAAATACTCTGTTACAAGTAAAAGTCCTTCATTCCTGCACCTGTAGCCTCACCCAGTGATGTCACGGCGTCCTGCAGTACACTGTGACATCACTGCAGCATGGTGAGGAGATTTAACTCTTTATATATCCAAAAGTGAACTCTAGCACTTACCCGTTGCCATGGTAATCAGTACTCCAGTCCAGAGAGGGGTGTTGGTTCTGCGTGTGTCGACCCAGCTGATGGTAGTCCACCGATGATGACATCACTGCTCCACCATTCAGCATGGCTCCTCCCAACTGCTGGTAGTCAGGATGCAGGGAGGGGTGGTAGCCCTGCAACACAACACACCGTTTAATAAAAGCTCTCTCATTTATTCACATCATAACTGATCCTGTCTGTGTAAACAGCTGATCGCTGAGGGAAGGACGAGGGAGCAGAAAGAGGCTCTCTTCAGGGACGTTTGGTTACATCTCTGTTCGCTTGTATCTTGTCTTAGTTTCTTAGTTTCAGACTCAATCTATGGTATGGTATTGTATAAAGGTGATACTGGAACATTTTTGGTCAATGGTTGATTTTCTTTTTACGTTTTCTGGAATATTTTGGAGCAAATGATGACGGCACAGCCACCTAAGAGTGGTGACAGTCCAGCTGTCTGTTTAGAGGGGATCACAGTTCTCTGACTGTCCACGTGCTGGGAGGAAGGGACAGCTGCTGGAACTCAGCCATCGTTTGGCCTTCTGATTGGGCCTGTCTCTCAGTAGGGTGAGCAGGTGGAGCTTAAAAGAACACTTCATCCCATAATCAACAGCACTTTCACTCTAATAGCTGGAGTTCTTTCTAGATGTTCTGCAGTGACTTGTTGTGTTGGACATCTGCCTTCTCTCTAATATGATGGAACTAGATGGCAATATAGAATACATGTGTAAACCACAACAGCAGTGCCCGCTCCTCCTTCAGTGATACATTTAGCAGGGTTAAGTAGAAAACAAATAATAATAAATAATACAACTGCTAACATCAAGGATTACATCACCACTAAATCATCAGTGGTGTTAGAAGTACTCAGATACTTAACTAAAGTACAAGTAGAACTACTACAGTGTCAAAATGCTCTTTTACAAGTAAAAGTCCTTCATTTCAAATCGGCAAATCTTACTTAAAGTGGACTTATCATGCTATATTTGAAATATATATTGTAGGGCCATACCTACAGTGGGGCAAACAAGTATTTAGTCAGCCACCAATTGTGCAAGTTCTCCCACTTAAAAAGATGAGAGAGGCCTGTAATGTTCATCCTAGGAACACTTCAACTATGAGAGGCAGAATGAGGGGAAAGAATCCAGGAAATCACTTTGTAGGATTTTTAATGAATTAATTGGTAAATTCCTCGGTAACATAAGTATTTGGTCACCAACAAACAAACACGATGTCTGGCTCTCACAGACCTGTAACTTCTTCTTTAAGAGCCTCCTCTGTCCTCCACTCGTTAACTGTATTAATGGCACCTGTTTGAACTCGTTATCAGTATAAAAGACACCTGTCCACAACCTCAAACAGTCACACTCCAAAGTCCACTATGGCCAAGACCAAAGAGCTGTCAAAGGACACCAGAAACTAAATAGTAGACCTGCACCAGGCTGGGAAGACTGAATCTGCAATAGGTAAGCAGCTTGGTGTGAAGAAATCAACTGTGGGAGCAATTATTAGAAAATGGAAGACATACAAGACCACTGATAATCTCCCTCGATCTGGGGCTCCACGCAAGATCTCACCCCGTGGGGTCAAAATGATCACAAGAACGGTGAGCAAAGATCCCAGAACCACACGGGGGGACCGAGTCCATGACCTGCAGAGAGCTGGGACCAAAGTAACAAAGGCTACCATCAGTAACACACTACGCCGCCAGGGACTCAAATCCTGCAGTGCCAGACGTGTCCCCCTGCTTAAGCCAGTACATGTCCAGGCCCGTCTGAAGTCTGCTAGAGAGCATTTAGATGATCCAGAAGAGGATTGGGAGAATGTCATATGGTCAGATGCAACCAAAATAGAACTTTTTGGTAAAAACTCAACTAGACGTGTTTGGAGGAGAAAGAATGCTGAGTTGCATCCAAAGAACACCATACCTACTATGAAACATGGGGGTGGGACCATCATGCTTTGGGGCTGTTTTTCTGCAAAGGGACCAGGACGACTGATCCGTGTAAAGGAAAGAATGAATGGGGCCATGTATCGTGAGATTTTGAGTGACAACCTCCTTCCATCAGCAAGAGCATTGAAGATGAAACGTGGCTGGGTCTTTCAGCATGACAATGATCCCAAACACACCGCCCGGGCAACGAAGGATTGGCTTCGTAAGAAGCATTTCAAGGTCCTGGAGTGGCCTAGCCAGTCTTCAGATCTCAACCCCATAGAAAATCTTTGGAGGGAGTTGAAAGTCTGTGTTGCCCAGCGACAGCCCCAAAACATCACTGCTCTAGAGGAGATCTGCATGGAGGAATGGGCCAAAATACCAGCAACAGTGTGAGAAAACCTTGTGAAAACTTACAGAAAACGTTTGACCTCTGTCATTGCCAACAAAGGGTATATAACAAAGTATTGAGATTAACTTTTGTTATTGACCAAATACTTATTTTCCACCATAATTTGCAAATAAATTCTTTAAAAATCAGACAATGTAATTTTCTGGATTTTCTTATTTTGTCTCTCATAGTTGAGATATACCTAGGATGAAAATTACAGGCCTTTTTAAGTGGGAGAACTTGCACAATTGGTGGCTGACTAAATACTTTTTTGCCCCACTGTATATAAATATATATATTTTTTCAAAATACCAAACAGATCCTGCATTTTAGCCATGCCTCATTTTGCTCTATTTGCTCTTTCCAGCCCTGTTTTTGCAGGGGCTGATTCTGTGAGCTGCAGCTGACCACGCCCCCCTGCAGGAGAGGGGAGTTGGCAGTTTCTTTGGCATTAGGGCAGGGATATCTCGATACTTTCCAAGGTTTGACATAATGAATTGTGCTACTTTTAAAGCAAGCAACGATGTTTTCAAATCTGTAATCAAAAAGCTCCTCAAACACGCTATTGAAGCAGTTCCTGCCGTTGCTACGTTAGTTCAAACGGTAACAACGGACAATTTTTCTTAGCGGATGCATGTCAATTTAAATCAATACAACTATTTTTTAAATCAATAAAATCATTTTCTAAATCCATAAAAGCATTTCAATTAATATTGGGAGTCATGTCGTTACTTTGTTGAGAATGTGGCCATGTAATAAGCGGGATAATGTGCACATTGCATAATGTGCCTTCATGCCGATCTAGATCCCTCCGCTTCACGTCGGGCTCCTGATCAGCCTGTCGGTGTTCTTTTCCCCATAATGACCGCGTCGCTGCACATTATCTCGTACATATGATTATATAGTCATTATTCATTTGTTTTAAAGCAGGAGGTGCAAACGCTTGCCTCGGGGAGGGAGAAAAAGAGCCACAGCGGAGAATAAACAGAAGGGCAACCATGGCAACCATGCAAGGGAAGTCTTCTTCGCTGCTTTTGTGGCAGACTACAGCGCCACTTACAGGCCTGGCATATGTACTACAGCATCTCCAACGCTTTCGAGCAGCAATGGCCAGCCGTGGCCCAAACTCTCATTCCCCTGATAGGTGGAGAATTGACCAATAGCCGTAGCGCCACTTTACTGACGTCAGTAAAGTGTTCAAATCTGGATCAGTCTGTATCAGATCCGTTGCAGCCCCGTTTTTAGAGATTTGGGTATGGAGGAAAATAGAGAGGGTTGTGTTTTCTGACACTTGGTGAGTTCCCTGGAACACCAGGGACACATATTCATGTATAAAAGACGTACAAAAGTGCATTTTGCATGATAGGTCCCCTTTAAGTACAAAACAAAGTATTGGCATTCAAATATACTTAAAGTACTTAATAGTCTTATTGTGCGTAATGTTCCATTTTAGAATCATATATATTAAATTACTGGATTGATTACTTTATATACTGCTGCTGGATATCTTAACCTATAATTATATTTTTTTTCCCCTCCCAAACCCCATCCCCTCAGGAAGCCTTTGCCTCCTGTCAGGTCATCATTGTAAATAAGAATTTGTTCTTAATTGATTTTCCTGGATAAATAAAGGTTCTACTACTACTACTACTACTACTACATCATAGTGTATTTATTAGTTTATTTATATTCTGTTTTAGCTAATAATCTGAATCTGTAGAGTGACTAGTACTTACTTTTGTCAAATAAATGTAGTGGAGTAAAAATAAACATTGGCTTCCAAATTGTAGTGGAGTAGAAGTATAGTAGCAGAAAATAAATAATCAAGTGAAGTACAAGTATCCTTACTTAAAGTGGACCTATCATGCTATATTTGAAACATATATTGTAGGGCCATACCTATACAAAACATGTCTGTGAAGTATTTTTTTCAAAATACCAAACAGATCACCCATTACAGCCATGCCTCATACTGCTCAAACCCCTCTTTTGCAGCCCTGTTAGAGAAACGCGGATCTTGGGTCCTTAGCTTGAAAAAAAAAAAGAGGAGGTGGAGCTAATGCCTGATCAGAATTCTACCGGAGATAAAGTTAAATTCTGCTGTGATAAAACGCCATCCTGTTCTAAACCACATCAAGGATTATTTCTGAAACAGTATGGAGCTCAAATGCTTTTTCTCTTGCAGGTTTATCACAAGGTGAGTTCTTTTTTATTTCCTGCTTTTTAAACACAAGTGCTCTCCAGTACAGGTTAGCTCTGAGAGTTAGCGAGGCTTGCTAATGTAGACAAAGACGAGATTACGTCCAAAACACGTCAGGCATTGTTTCTGATAGCAACTCTCTGTGGGTCCGCTGACGATTTGACGTCAGTTCGGAAGGAATCTGTATCTGCTCGTTGTACCCCCGTTTTTAAAAGATTTGGGTACGGAGGAAAAGAGAGAGGGTTTTATTTTCTGACGCTGCGTGAGTTCCCTGACGCACCGGGGACACATGTTTATGTATAAAAGTCATCACAAAGTGCATTTTGCATGATAGGTCCCCTTTAAGTAGTAAATGAACTTCACCACTGCGAATCATAAAGAGAGATCCTGATGACTAGAAGTTTCAGTAGTCCAGTTAGGGTTGACTAAAGACTGGGTACACTGCAGCAGCTGAACCCTAATCAGAATGCCACCAGTCCTAGTTATTCAAATCAAATCAAGTTTTATTTATATAGCACATTTATAAACGATTCTTGGTCGAGCCAAAGTGCTGTACATATAATAAAAATAGCCTACAGTAGAGCCTCTTTACAGCAAATACAACAGCACAGATTGTTCAGAATATCAGTATGAGAAAAACGACACCCTCTGTCCTTAGATAGTTATTGACTTCCTTTCTAAGGAACTGTCAACTCTCTGCTGGATGCAGATTCTATGGCAGTAATGGTGGCCTGTGCTATTGACGCTCTCCTTCAAACAGCTGATGGTTTATCAAAAAGGGGGGGGGGGGGGGACAGCAGGTGGAGTGAGGAGGAGACTTCATCAGCACTAACAACAAAGTTTGGAGAGTCCTGCTGATGTTATCATCTGCCCAGAAAGATGAAAGGTAAGAGGGGAGGAGGAGAGCATGCTCCAACCATAAGATACGTGAGGGGGGAGAGAGAGGTGGAAAGGGAGAGAAATGAGGGAGTGCTGTAACAAAGTGTAGGAGTGTGTGTGTGTGTGTGTGTGTGAGAGAGGCTGAAAGGGAAGTTAATCTGAGTGTTGTGAGTGAAAGAGGAGAAAGAGGAGGACAGCAGGTGGTTGGGTTCTCCCCCCTCTGCTCCTCTACCTCACCTATTCATCCATTGTTGAGCAAATTCTTCTCCTTCACTCCTTCACAAAGACCCCATCTGCCTCCTTTGTGTCTCTCCCCCCCTCTCTCCCCCTCCCTCCCTCCCTCCCACCTCACTCTTCAGTCAGAGGAGAAAAGTTTGGAGCTGTGTCCTCTCCTTCCTTCACTCTTTCCTTTCTATTTTTAATGCTCAACATATGCAGAATGAAGGAGATTACGGGAGAGTGGGATTTGAAAGTGCTCTATGAAAACAGTTTTTACCCAGCATGCTGTGTAGAGGAGAATGTGTTACACTGTCTCTCCTCAGACTAAACACTGATCCACTTCACCCTCTGGTTTTGATGGAGCGACTCACCAGTCACTCATCAGTCCTCTAGACCAGTGTTTCTCAAACTTTTTCATACCAATAAAAAAACACTCGCGGACCACCTAACTCCACAAATATCCAAAAACACATCGTTTTTTACAAATCGCCTGAAAATTGTACAAACAAGTGGCAACATGTGTGATGAAGGTGCTTATCTGGGCTATATCATGCAATCGAAAGTGAAACTTAAGCTCGTTCCATTGCGAGATATTCCCGCGAGAGTGCGAAAAACATAAATACATTTATTTATTTCAAATGTGAAATTTTACCAATATACTCACGGACCACTAGGGGGCGCTCACGGATCACCAGTGGTCCGCGGACCACACTTTGAGAAGCACTGCTCTAGACTGAGTGTGTGTTTCATCCGTTTCTGCTGAGGTCATTATCCAGCACGCATGCTGGATAAGAAATGTGATTAATGGAGGATTGATTTCTGTTTTCTATTCAATAGCTAGTCAGTGCTGCTAAAGGAGAAGCTGATGCATTCTCTCACACTCTGGCACCCATTTCCTCTCCACTGTTTGTTTGTGTGTGTGTGTGTGTGTGTGTGTGTGTGTGTGTGTGTGTGTGTGTGTGTGTGTGTGTGTGTGTGTGTGTGTGTGTGTGTGTGTGTGTGTGTGTGTGTGTGTGTGTGTGTGTGTGTGTGTGTGTGTGTGTGTGTGTGTGTGTGTGTGTGTGTGTGTGAGAGAGAGAGGAATACGTTGATGAGCCATAGAGGACAGGGCAAGCTGAAGACCCTCGAGGAGACATGAGCTGAGTCTAAATCCAAAGGAAATGGCTCTACTAATAATAGTCTGTATACGTGCAAAAAGACAATGTAGAAATATAATAGTGAAATTGATGATGGGTGGTGAGAGGGATGGAAATTGTAAAAAGTCTGAAATCTCTAATGATCTAATAATTGTAAGAAGAGTATACAGAGGCTTGTAAAACAATGTAAGGTCCAGTATGTATACTTTAGTGAATGGATTTGGACACAGCAGATAAACATGTAATTATACGTTTTTTCACATTTAAGCAGCAGTCAAATAGTCTATTTTGCTTCTTAACTGAGTGAAAGATGATCAAAAGGAAAGGTGATTCAATGCTTCCTGTCTCCTCTCCTTTAGCCAATGATACACTGGACCTTCCTTTACCAAAGGAAAGGAGATATTGCATTCCCAAAATTCCTTGTCATGTTACATTGGGGCGATTAGCAAAAACCAACAACCAACAACATCGTCAAGGTATGCAGATCGTTATGTACAATAACGCTAACTGTGATTTATGTGGATGAGCAACCTCTTTCCGTATGATTGCCTGCTTTCACTTTTGGGACTGGTAGCCTATGTTTCTTTTTTTATTTCAATCCCAGACTTAGTTACAAAGTCAAATTGTTCACTGGGTTGTTAACATTTATATTATTATATATTATTATTATATATATATCTCTACTTCAAAGACACTCAGTGTTTTAAAATCACGTGGCGCAGTGTAAGGGGAGGTTGGATCGTCTTAGCATCGCTGTTCATTATTTCTTTATAAAATCTCCTTCACATCTTAGTGGTTAGGAAATGAATAAGGATGTTTCTTTCGGACTATTTTACTCCAGAAAGTTCACCTTCTTGATCTGCCTGAAAATCATTTTTTGCTGTATTTTTCATCTAAAGATATGATTAATTTGTGTCACTGCCTCTGACGGCCCGTCCCCACGGCAGCGTGCGTTGAAGCTTCAACGCTTCTTCCCATTCACTTTGAATGGGGTGACGTCACGCTTTGCCGAACTGCATTGTGGTTCCGTCGCTTCGCGTTGCTCGCTTCGCGTTGCTCGCTTCGCGTTGCTCGCTTCAAAAGTTGAGCAAAGTTCAACTTGTGAAGCTTTGACGGAAGCGCCAGCCAATCAAATCATATGCCAGTACAAGCTCTAGCCCAGGGGTGCCCAACCTTTTTTGAACCGAGAGCTACTTCTAAAGTTGCCAGTCTGCCGAGATCTACCAGTCCAAATAGAGAGGCGTAGCCATTACTGACAGCCTACTGCCAGGTAAATACACACTTCTACTTGTATACAACTGGCCTTTGTACGATGAATACTTCATACAATACTGCAGATCCTTTATCTTACCTCTTTCTAATCTACACACATACAAGTATTTAACTGAAGTTACACAACAGTGTTGTTGATACAGAGTTGGAGTTTATTCACACGTCACAGTGGGTAATGTTTTCAAGAAACACTGAACAGTGCTGCCACATGTGACACAGGGAAAAAGAAAAGACTCTGAGCTCTTTCTTTGACATTATATAAAAATAGTGTTGCTACAAAAGTATAAATTAGGCTTACTAATAAGACAACTGAGATCTGAAGATACTCAGGAATCTGCTGCCAAAGTGCAATAAAAGAGACAAAATTAATAGAATCAAACCCTTTTTTTGTTGCATTTTAGTAGAGTATAAAAAGAAATGCCTTTAAAATAGGATGCGAGCAACACTAGCTTCTTAACCTGAATTGATAATAGACTATAATCAATTTAAGTTTCCATTCTTATACCCTTTTGTACAATAATTATAATTAGGGATGCACGATATTGGTTTTTTGAAACCGATACCGATACTGATAATTTCCTGCTTCTCAAGACCGATACCGATAACCGATAATAATATAATATATATATATATTAAATGTACCTGTAGTTTTTGCACACCCGGTGGTAAAACAAAGACTAGTAGTGAGCAAATGACATGACCATTACTACTATGAACAAAACAAAGCCAAGAACAGTTTTGACTCTTCAAAGTGACCATATTTATTTTCCCAAACAAATCTGGCAAACTTCTTGCCTTTTTCAAAAGCCTCGTCGATCGTTAAAAGCCCCGGTGCCTTTGCAGCTGGCTTTGGATTCGCCGCAAGTTTAGCAGCGCAGGCGTCTTCTTACGCTTTGAACACACCATCGTAGCGATGGCGATGTTTCAGGCGACTAATCAGGTTGGAAGTATTATAGCTCGTTGCCTTTTTCCCTCCTCGTGGAACTTCTGCATTGCATTTGTTAATACAAATAGCAAGCAAACTATCTAACTCTGAAACTTTGAAATAGTCCCATACTACCGACGACATGTTTGTTTACTGTCCTGGCTTCACGGCCGCACACCATTTACGTCACAGCCAGGCATGAGAAGGGAGCGCTGGATTTGTGAAGAACTCCCCTCTTCCTAAACCACTAATACCACAGTACTGGCAAAACGGGAGGAGCCGAGTGAAAAACAAGCGCCCCTCATCCCAATCCACCCACCTTTTTTTTTACCCAAAAAATATATCGGGGCTATTAATACTGTTGTCGGGTTTATCGGGATGACGTCATAATTCCTAATATTGGACCGATAATTATAGGGCCGATAATTATCGTGCACCACTAATTATAATGAATACGTTCAAACAAACTAAAACTTACAGCAGATTAATAACGGTATCTAACTTGAGTTTTTATTATATCAAAAACCTGTTGAAATGCTTCTGTTATTTTTACTATCCCCCAAAAGCGCGTCGCAGCCTCCAGGAAAGCTTCTTTCACAACTTCGCCGTCTTTGAAAGACTTCATGTGTTTCGCAAGAACGTGACACGATAAGATGCTCTGGAGCAGCCTTGCTCTTGTTGTTGGGCCTGGTGAAAATGGACTGCTGTGCATTTAGCTGTCCTCTCAGGCCCCTCCCCTTTTGGAGCGTAGGGCAGAATTAGGAGGGAATTCCGTCTCGTAGCGTTTGTGCACTGTTTTGAAATGCCGCTCCTAAATTACCCTTCTTCGATAAAGCCACGCTCGCATTGCAGATGAGACAGATGGACTTTGAATTGGAATAGATACAAAAATAATCATCCTCCCACTCGGAGTGAAAATTATATGTTTTGGGCTCTTTTGCTTCTGCCATTGCGGTCTTGTGTGTGTGCTGACTGTCACTCCTGTTGCCACGGACAACGTCAGCGAAATAGTGCCCACTGCCCACCAGCCAAGCCCCGACACATGGGGTCACGCCGGCCAATCACAAAGCTTTGATGCGTTCACGTGCATTATTCTGGCACGGGAAGATTATGTTATAGGACATTAACGATAAAACAGAATATTGTTGTTCTATTTTTAGACACATCTCACGATCGACTGGGAATCTCCCCGCAATCGACTGGTTGGGCACCCCTGCTCTAGCCTATCAAACCGTGTGCTTGTGTGTTCGGGGCGGGAGATTCAAGTGATTGGTTGTTGGTCGAGTTTCAGACATGCCCACCGGCAAGCTTCAACTCACGCTGCCGTGTGGACGCTGCGTGAGGCCATCGCCCACTGGTTGAGAGTAGCTGCGTCCATCATCCACAGATAGAAAGTGTTCCCAAAGATTCACTTCCTCTTCCTGTTATGGAGTGTCACCGGAACTCACGGAAGTTTGACCCCAGTATCACTTTAGTTTTCTCGCATCATTCAAACTATATGCACTGGTGAGGAGGCGGGGCTTAAGTCCATGTAGAGACCAACAAGAAAAATAAACATATTTGAATGTGATTTATTGTAATACACGTATCAAAATGATGCTGAAATATCAAAATACTGATAGCGATTAGTAAAAACCATGAATTAATGCTTTGACAAGTGAGCATAGAAGATGGCAGTAGGAGATAAGACAGACCAGGCTGAGCTCCCGTTGGAGCTGCTCCGTCCACACTCACGACAACAACAACAACAACAACAACAACAACAACAACAACAACAACAACAACAACCTGTAGACAGATATAAAGCAGCGACTGTATTCGCCATACACAGCCTGTGGTTTGCACATTTACAAACACAGACTTTCTCCAGTTTCTGACCAGATCCGATGAACTGTGAGCTCTGTGAGCAACAGCTGCTGTTTAGTTTCTGATTCTACATTGTCAGTGAGGACACTTTGAGATTCTTACCACTGATTGGCTTTTGCACGACAGCTTGGCCGTGTCATTAGCTTAATGTACACCGCCCAGGACGAATGCGTGTCTATCCGCGTCTTTGCATTGACTATACATGTAATTCGTTATAATAAGGACGTTGCTTCCGTTGGGAACTTCCCTTCAGAGTGTGCGGTTGTTAAACTAGATGTGTGTTGGAGAGGGGACTGACCTGTGAGATGCCCGGGGAGTGTGTCATTCCCAGAGAGTGTCCACTGAGCTGCTGGTGCTGCTGGTGCTGCTGCTGCTGGTGCTGCTGCTGCTGGTGCTGGTGGTGCTGGTGATGCTGCTGGTGGGGACTGTGCAGCCCCCCCAGGTGGGCCTGGCTGTGGAGGGGGGGGCTGACCTGGAGCGGAGGGCTGGACGCCGCCATGCTGCCCAGGGACAGAGCTCCCTGGTGGGGGGGAACGCTGGGCCGTGGCACCGTCCCTCTGGAGGACAGGGCCTGGAGCTGGGGGTGCATCTGGGTGTGAGGGGGGGGCAGGTGTGGGCTAAGGCCGGGGCTTGAGGCGTGGGAAGGGTGCGACTGGTGAGGGTACGGCATGTACATGCTGGGGTGCTGGTGGGAAGGGAGGGAATGGGGGTGAGAGTGAGAGTGGGGGTGGGGATGAGAGTGGGGGTGGGCCATTGGGCTGGAGGAGTGGTGCTGGCCCGGATGACCGGGGTACACTGAAGGCTTAGGGCTATACATTGAGGTAGAGGAAGGTATGGAGGAAGAGTGGGGGGGCTTCATTTCAGACGGATCGTTGTAACTCTGGAGAACAAAAAACACAACTGAAAATCAGATTCACATTCACACCTTTAAAATATATGTGTGTGTGTGTGTGTGTGTGTGTGTGTGTGTGTGTGTGTGTGTGTGTGCTTGTGTGTGTCTGTGTGCTTGTGTGTGTGTGTGTGTTTGTGTGTGTGTGTACCTGTGAGACCAGGCTGGCTCTGTATGCAGCCAGTTGTTTCAGATACTCCTTCTTAGCCGTCTCCGTCCTCTTCTTGTACTCCTGAAACACACACAGAGGATTATCCACCTCTATTCCAGTTCACAACATGTCAATGAATGATCAGTTCATCATCTGTAAAGCAGTTTATATTCCTGTAAACTGATGTGTGAGTGAACACCAGCTGTGAGAATGGATACTGCGTTTAATCATCACAACAGCTATCAGGGGGCTCATAGTGTTTCCCTCAGCTGACAGTTATCTGCATGTAACACTCGGCTACAGTAATGGATTCTCACGCACCTGCCACAACTTATTTTTTACATTTGTACTGAGGCTGATGGCATTAGAATCGTTTCAGTAATTTGGTCATAAAGAACCTTTATGACCTTAATATTTGACATGTTGACACTGTGGTACGTGAATATACGAACCACATTTCATTGCAATTTAAAGTGTAGATATTTCAGTAAATCATCTATAGATCTGTGCTGCTGGCATGGCCAAATCATTTTCCTAACAAACTTTCATTATTGTGTTTTTGTATTTATTTCATGACCAAAAACTAGACAATCATTGAAAAAAAACTGAAATGTTGACTTTAATTAAATGTATTATATCAAACAAATGTAATTATAACTGAAAGCAATAATATTAAGTTGAACCTATTTACATATGTAATCTTTATATTATTGCTCTTAGCTAACCTAATACAGTTATGTGAAATCTGTTGACATAATACATTTAATTAAAGTCAGATTTGGTTTTTTTCAGTGTAGCTACCATGTACATATTGTCGTCATGTCACTGATGTCATGCTGATTGACAGCTGGAGGAGCTACCTGTTTCTCTTCCTCCCCCAGGCCGTCCCACATGGAGGCCACGATCTTGGACACCTCCCCGAAGGTAGCGTTGGGGTTCTGGGCCTTGATGTTGGCTTGGGTGTCCCTGAAGAACAGGGCGTAGGCGGAAACTGGCTTCACCGGCTCGTTGGGGTCCTTGCGCTTCTTCTTCTTTGGTGTTTTTGGTTTCTTGGAGATGTCCACTGTCGCTGGCCTCTTCTCTGCTACACTGACCAGCTAAAAGGAGGAGGAGGAGGTTCATTTGACACAGCAAGGTATGGCGAGGATGAATATATGGATGTACACAGAGGTGGGTGGAGGTTAGATCTGTATTAAATATGTGTAAAAACAGTCAAATGGTGGTACAAGAAAACAACATGCTTAGAGCGGTGCAGTGATGATGTGTTTTTCTAGGCCGACCCTGAAGTCAGCATGGCAAGGCCACCCTCAGTAAAAAGCAATGGGATTTTTACCTTGGATTTCAAAATGTTGCAGAAAATATGATCTGTAGAGAATACAATTTGTATGCTACATACACATATTTTTCCACAGGATAAGCCCCTCATATCACCACCACTTTTATAATTGTCTATACAGGAAGTGTTAATTGCCAGAATTTAAAAGCTGACGTTGAAGAAGCTTCAGAAATTCACCAGTGGGGTATTTACTGACATATTTTACATCGTAGAACAACACATGAACATCTCTTCAGCTTGTGTTAACCAAAGGTCTTATTTTGGGCATTAACCACAAACAGGCTGAAATGGGAAATGTTTATATAAAGGCAAAAAGATACACCTTATCATAAAGAGTGAATCATCCATTTTGGAAATCAATTGTTAATTCATTCATTCTAAAAGAATTACCAAAATAGAGTTTTTACCAGGATCCTTGAACATGTGTTTGTTTTGATTGAAATAGAATAAGTGAGCGGCCTTGACAGCTAACAGCAGATATCCCTGCTCTGCCCGTGCCTCCTGATTTAGTCACAGGGTACTGAGTGCTGTAGACTGTTCATGCATCACTTCAGCTAGCCACTGCAGCTTAGTTTCCCTCAGCCACTTTAGCTCAAATTGATAATGTACTCAAAAAGCTTGTAGTTCACTGCTGACGGAACCAGCTCGGCGTCTTTCCTTCCCAGGCGATTGCTTTCATTTATTTTCCCCGGTAATGATGTGGTTTCTTTGGAGAATTTTTCCTTGTGTGCTTCAAGGGATTAACGGACAGGATTTAATTGATCAAACTAAAATAAGTACATTTGACTAGTGTCTTTCGATGGAATCATATTGTGAAACAATCAGTGGCGAACCGTGTGTGTCTACAGAAGGTCCAGTTGTGATAGACACGGTTGACGGTTCGCCACTGGAAACAATCATGTATCCAGATATGATTCACTATTATTTGGACTCTTAATTGAAAATAACAAGCACATACTGACATTTGCAGATTTGTTTTTCCATCACACTTCACCAAGGCTCAATTCAGAGGGAGTCCGAAGCGGACTCCAGCTGGTACAACCTTTATAGCTCCATTTCCTTTAGAAAATATTAAACTATGCTTTACAAATATATATATTTTTTATAACTCAAGTCATTCATACAGGAATATAAAAAATAGGCTATACCACATAGTTAGTTTGTTATGAAGATTTAAAAATGACAGATATTAAGTTATTAACATTTTGACTATATCTCCAAGTCTAACAGTGATGGTCTTAAGGCCCCTGAAAAGTACTTTCAAATCGTGCAATTTCTCTCTTTAATTCACATTCAAAACTTCACCTAAATAACACCCAGCTGATCTGCTCAATCAGGACTGTTGGACGTGGAGGGATTTGACGGACAGGAGCCTGTCATCAGATTGGATTTATGTTTCTAAACCTGAGCCACTCATACTTCACACCAAAGAGAAGACAGAAATGTCCACTACTGCATGACTGTTGTTTTTATTCCCTTTCAGTTCATTTCTTATATAGCTGTATATGAGTAACAGCTGACTATGAGGGGCCGTACAGGCCGTAATTCATACTGGTCCTCTCACACACATACATTCTCCTTTTACATACATGCATTTTCACTCTCACAGACATTCTTCTTTTACATACATCAGGGTTTCCCACACATAGACTATACTTGGGCGGGCCGCCCAGATATATTAACGGCCGCCCAAGTATATTTTGCGACCTATTTAGATTTTTTTTTTTTTCGTGACCACGACGCCATCTGTGATCGATTTACTTGTGGACAATGATCCCTTGCTCTACACCTCCTGTACCCAGTCCCGGACTGGCCATCGGGAGGACCGGGGGGTTTCCCGATGGCCTAAAGTGGCCTGCCTCACACAGGGTGACTGGCTGTCTACATGATGTGGCCTCCCGACATGGCCACTGTCATACAGATCATAAATCAAAGCCCTTGATTGGTCTCTGTGTGTTATTCAAGCTCGGGATAACCTCAGCTCAGGTGAGGTAAAGGACTCTCTGAGTGTTTAGATAGTTAACTTAGTCTAAGTTCTCAGTGGGTCTCAAACGGGTTGGTCACCATTTATGTAAACACATATTTCCATTTGAGGGGGGAGTGATTAGTAAAATATGCATGAATAAATAAATAAAAAGTTAACTAGGTGAAAAAAGGTAAGATACACTTTTAAAACTTGTTGAGAGCTAAAACTAGTCGTTGCTGCTGCCTCAAAGAGAAGCAGGGGGAGACAGGAGAGGCTGGTTCAGGAGCACAGACACACTCACAACTATAAATGAACCAAAAATAAATAAATAAACAAGTTTCAGTGTTTTTTCATATTGGAAATGGGATGTTATTGGTTATGGCCATGATTTTATGATTATTGAAATGTATACAGTTCTGTTTCATATAGGTGTTCCCATAGATATTGTCTCTTTATTGTCCCCTCAAAATGCACCAGATTGATGCATTTAACTCCAACATTTAAAAAAATATATATCTTACCGGGGGAGCATGCCCCCGGACCCCCCTAGAGGATTTGAGGTCCACCCCCACTTAAAATCACATGGATAGGTTCCTAAATACATTTACCATTTTTTTTAAATAGTAACCCATGTCCATATGTTTATTTGTGGGCAGTAGATTTAAACTATAGGGCTATCACTATGGGCCCTGCCTGTTCGCTCTGCCATCCCGTGAAGGGTCTGCTAACAAGCGACCAACAGAAAGGTTAATGTTAATGTTGCACGTCACCTCAATGCGTGAAAGAAAGTATAGTTGAAACGGAAGGCAGATCATTATCGCGCTGTGATTGGCTCAGAAGGTCGAGCGGGGCGGGCTCATGTTCAGAACTTTGGATTCAAATCAACATGATGGAGGGAGATTCATCCGTGTATCTACGGACCATTTGTTTTTCTTAATTAAAAAAATAAACGGAAGAGCGTCTGAGAGGCGCTTTTGCTTTTTGTTTTTTACCTCTCTGTGTGAGACGACAAGTATGAATTACGGCCTGTACGGCCCCTCATAGCTGACACTACAGGTTGTGTAACTTCACATGAGCAGCCAGTGTTTAGATGTGTAGGAGCAGGGCCGGACTGGGTCAATAAGTCAGACCGGGAATTATACATCCAGCCAGGCCACTACCAGTTTTTTGTGCCATTTTGCTGGATTTATTTGTCAATATTTACAGCGTTGCTGCCCATAGTGATAGCCCTCTAGTTTAAATACACTACCCAAAATAAACATATGGACATGGGTTACTATTTAAAAAACTGTGCAAATCTATTTAGGAACCTATTCATGTGAACATATTTTAAGTGGGGGTGGACCTCAAATCCTCTAGGGGGGTCAGGGGGCATGCTCCCCCGGTAAGATTTTATTTTTCATTTTGGACTTAAATGCATCAATCTGGTGCTCTTTGAGGGGGAAATAAAGAGACTACACCCATATGAAACAGAACTGTATACATTTAAATAATCGTAAAATCATAAGAACATGGCCATAACCAATAACATACCATATCCAATATGAAAAAACATTGAAACTTGTTTTTTTATTTATTTGTTTTTGGTTCATTTATAGTTGTGAGTGTGTCTGTGCTCCTGAACCAGCCTCTCCCTCCTCTCCTCTCTTCTCCCTGCTCCTCTTTGAGGCAGCAGCAAAGACTAGTTTTAGCTCTCAACAAGTTGTAAAAGTTCCGTTAGCGCAGCTAGCTAGCACCAGATGCTAAGAACAACAATACACGTAACCGGTGCGCACGCTTTCTCTCTCGCGCTTGCTCGCGCCACACATACACACACCCTCCCGAGCTTGAATGGCACACAGAGGCCAATCGAGGGCTTTAGTGTATGATCTGTATGAAAGTGGCCATGTCGGCAGGCCACATCATATAGACAGCCAGTCACCCTCTGTGAGGCAGCGTCAGACCCACATTTGCGCAGCGTTGCATTCACAATACATACATAAAAAATTTAGCAGGCCACTTAACAGGCCTGGCCATCGGGAAACCTCCCGGTCCTCCCGATGGCCAGTCCGGGCCTGTGTAGGAGTATATTGTTAACATATATTGTCTATTTAGTTTTCTATTCCCTGCTCTTCCAGAGGCAAGCACTGCCTTTATACTTGCTTGTCGGACATATCCAATTCATTCTCACCCAATGAGAATGGAAAAAAGGAGATGAATATTATTCAGCAGTACAGTAATGGTTTTATTTCCCCAGAATATGAACAGTCAGTTTGGTGGAGTGTGTGTTTCAGTGTGAGGGCGCAGATTTCCATCTACTTGATATGCAGGGAGAATGGGTCTATTATGACACATAACATTACCATAACAACTACCCCCACACACACACACACACACACACACACACACACACACACACACACACACACACACACACACACACACACACACACACACACACACACACACACACACACACACACACACACACACACACACACACACACACACACACACACACACACACACACACACACACACACACACACACAATACAGTGTCTTTGTGTGTTTCTTTACCCTGAGTCCGTCATCATTGTCGTCCTCATGTGCTGAACTGGACGGGGACGGGGTGGCTGATTTACTTCCAGGGGGGGAAGGAGAATTATGGGTAGCAGAGTTCCCACTCAGCCCCAGCTGGGATTGGTTGATGGTGGACAGCTGACCTTGCTGGCTCATGCCCGATTGGCTCCTGGGTCCGAGCGCAGCTTCGATTGGCTGTTGGCTGCTGGTGAACCGTGAGTCAGAGTTCACCATCTGCTGCATCTGTACAAAGACATCATGAGGATGACAGTTAGTGGGTGAAGGCAAAAAGAGAGGTGCAGGAATGAGTCGTAGTGCCCAGAAATGAGTTAGCATTTCACCACTTAAGGTTCCCTGCATTTGAAATCAAGGTTTTTCCTAAATGTTGGGACAGGTTTTAATTCCAGATTGATGACATGATTGTTGTTGTTTTTATGAAACCTCTAAAAATTGTTTTAATGATAGTGACTTAAAAATATCGGCGGAGAGATGCAGTAACAGCTGTGTTAGAAATATTAAACATTTCTGCAGTTAAATAAATTTTCCTGAGATCATGGTGATGTTGTACTGCACATGATACACCTATGATTTAATGTAATAAATATAGCATTACTTATTTACTAATGTTTCAATTTGAATTCTTAAAGCAGCAAATAATCCTATTTAAAACATGAATTAAAAAAAAAATTGATTAAGGCAATAATATCAATTAGGCAGAATCTCTTGTCCCAAACAACCATTATTTCTAATAGCCAGCAGGTGTTTCTCAGGTTGCACAAATAATTAAGAATGTGTACAAGTCTATGAGAAAATGATGCAACCTCTGATTTATTGTATTACCCCAGTAAACAACTTCCTGACGGGTTTAAGGTTGAGTTGACAGCTCGTGAGGAAAACACAGGCTGATATCAGGCTGCCATCTAAGATCATGTTGGACTGAAGAGCTTCTGAGCTACATAACATGTTCATGTAACACACCCAGCTGGGCTCTCAAACACTCTGCCTTTGCCTGACAGGTTTTGCACAGTCAGTGTGTAGCAGTCCAGGATTCACTCATAATGAAATCTGATAGTAACCGTGGCAACAGGGAATACAGGTCAGAGAGGAGATGGGATCAGAAGTCTTTTAACATCAATCCCCGCTCCTGTATAAATACATCAATACAGTCTAAACTCCATTTGCTGCACTCTACAGAAGTTGCTGTATATGTTTACCTGGAGGAGACATCATGGTGTCCACAGATGCACACTGACACACATACTCATTCATTCTGCACACTGAACAAAGTGAAACGCTGACTTGAATTAAATGTATTATGTACACATATTTCACATAACTGTATTAGGCTAGTTGAAAGCAATAATATTACGTTTAAATAACAAATATTAGGTTCAACTTGATATTATTGCTCTCAACTAACCTAATGCAGTTATGTGAAATCTGTTGACATAATACATTTAATTCAAGTCAACGTTTCAGTTGTTTCAGTGCACTAATGTCTAATCATTTAGCAGAAAGCTATATACTGTATACAGTGACCAGACTGTTGTTTAATTGTTACGATCAAATAAAGTGACGCACACAAAATATGAATGAATGTTTGTTTGCTCTAAAGCCTTTTATTAATAATGAATCGATAAACATTTTCTCCTCTGCATTTTGCAGCTCCCGTGTCTTTCCCTATGCAGTATCCCACAACCTCACATGGAATGTCAACAAGGACACTTCTAGAGTAACTAGTTACTCTTCACATAAAAATAAATGTCACGCCTATTTCATACAACGCATAACTATAATACTAATCAACTTGTAGTGTTCAAAGTATCCAAAATTGGCAACACTTAGCATTATTATACTCATATGTGGATTTATTGGTAATAAAAAACAGAATTCCCACATCTTTAACAAATGACTCAAATGAACAAAATATTATTTCATGTATATATTCAGAATAGCTAAGTATTTCAGAAATAGCTTATAAAACGCAAGTATAAACAACATGAATACAAAATATTCTATTCTATAAATTGTTTTACTTTTCCGTTTATTTTAGTAACATTTCTTTTTTTTTTATGTTTTAAGGTAAAACAATTGAGATAATATGAAGCAGCTTCTCTGCGAAGAAGGAAAAAGCAATTATTTCTGATCAAATAGTTTTAATGGCATTTAATGGCATTATTTAGCGATCCAGCATTTGCATGGGCCCCCTCTGTCACCCCCTCTGTCATTCAGTCTTTACTGGTATTGCCCAGTTGTTATAAAGAAATATACTGCTATTAAGCACCATGTTATACTTGATCTGCACTATACTTCTGCTGTTGATGTAAATGTCCCTGTTGCGGGACAAATAAAGGAATTCTGATTCTGAGCAGTCTCGTTGTGAGTCACTCGTCTTTTTTTGTCCATTTCTCATGAAAACAAAACCAAAGTGATTTCTAACACCCTCAGCATGGGAACTTTGACACCCATCATCACACATATGAAGATGGGACATGGTTAGTGATGAGTTTCCTCTTAGTAAGCATCGAATAATAGCGGATGTGGTCTGGTGCTCTTGGGAACGCGTCGCTTGAACTCGGAACACGGCTGTGGTATTTAGATGGAACACAGAGTGATGTTCTCTAACATGGAAAGAGCTTTCAGACGGACGCATGTGCTGGTAGAAAAGCACACAATGAATAGCTGCGGTTCAGCGTCGGGACTTCAATAAATGTCACGTTGGTTAACAGTCAAAATATCCGTTGTCATAATTCTCCAGAGAGCTTTTACTCCGTCACGTTTATGTGACAGCTCGCATCACGAACATAACACGGCTGGATTTGGAATAGTTTGAAGATCTGAGGAACAGGCTGCACTGATGTAATGAGTGTTATCTGATTTCATTATGTGGCTTATTATCAGGACTTTTTGTCAATATATAATAAAACTGCCTGGCTGACAGAGGTTGAAGAAGTACTCTAAGTATTAACTTAAAAGCAGTAATATTACAGTGTAAAAATACTCTGGTACAAGTAAAAGCATTCAGAATAGTACTTAAGTAAAAGTAAAAATGTATTGGTATACTTCCACAAATAATTCCAAAAAGTACTTGTCATGCAAAATAGCCATACCGCATATTTAAAATGATTGTATGTAAAATATTGTTGCGTTTATGTATACATCACTTTAATTATGCAATTGTTAAAGATGGAGTTTATTTGAATTACTTATAATATAATGTGTGTTGAATTTTGTATTAATAATGTAATGACCTGAAATCTGCAAAGTAACTAGTAACTAAATATGTTAAATACACATATTATAAAGTACAACATCTGCCTACAAAATGTAGTGGCGTTAAAGTATAAAGCAGCATAAAGTGAAAATACTCAAGTCCAAGTATCTCCATGAGCAATGGAAGACTTTGGAGGGATTGAGAAATCATTTGGAAGGAGAATTACAGAGGGGGGCCCCCTGCTGAGGGCGGGACAGCAATGACTGGCTCTGAGTGGCTCATCTTCACAAAGTTGTGGTCCATGACAGGATATCAAAATGTTCACATACATTTGTTTCTTGATTTGAGTCTAGAAACTCAGCATTTCTATTGTAGTTCATGACTGAGGTCTGAAGAAACAAGAACATGTATATCTGTTGCTAGCCAGTGTTGCAAGAAGTACTCAGATCCATTACTTAAGGAAAAGTACAATTACTATTGTCTCTAAATACTCCACTAAAGCTCCTGAATTCAAAATTCTACTAAAATATACAAAGGTATCAGCAATCAAAATGTATTTAAAGTACAAAAAGTACTCATCCTGCACAATGACCATGTTCAGAATAATATAAATTAAGTAAGTATTATCAGATAAATGTACTTCAAATATCAAAAGTACAAGTACTCATTATGCAGAATTGATCTTTCCACAGTATTTTATTTTTATGATTATATTATTATCCTGTTTTTAGACATGTAAATAACAGCATTTTACTGTTGTAATTTTCAACATGTGGACCAAATGTAGATACTTAAAATACCCTTTAGATTAGTAAGTACAGCACTTCTTTATACTACATCAGCATGTGTTTTGATCATTGTGAGTGTTAAAAGAAATGTAGTGGAGAAGAAAGTATGTTATTTGCCTCTTAAATGTCGCGGAGTAGAAGTATAAAGTAGAATTTAATGGAAATATATTAATATTTCAAAGTAAGTACAGTACTTGAGTAAATGTACTTAGTTACTTCGCACCAGTGTTTCTAGCTAATTAATTTCATCAAATGTCTGTAAAAGTAAATGTTTCAATACTTGCATAAAGCTGACTGGCAATGCTACCAACGACCCTAGAGAGGGGGTCCACACTCACCATGGCGGGCTCCCGCTGATGATGTGTACTGGAGACAGGTGCTGGGGGATCAGCGCACCAGTAACAGCAAATGTTTACTCACAACAAACATTCCATAGGAAAGGCTGAGGGCATGAATATATAGGAAACCTGTTCATTGAACTTTGTTTATTGGAAATGAATGGGTTTGGATCATTCCTGCGTAAGATACGCTCGCTGGGGCCTCAGCGACACTTTGATTTTCAGTTGGATTTCTTTAGGTTGTCGCCGCTAGACTTGGTATAAAAGATATGTCAACATCTCAATAAAGGTTATATTGCCTAACCATGCTGTAATGTATGTACAGAACCTCTGCATTTTCTATCCAGACATTTTGCATTTCCGTAGTGTTCACTATTTGTCTGTGTTCATCCGTACCACTGCTCATGCACACGTCTCTCTGCAAAAAGGTTTATGTCACAAAACGGCAGGTTAAATGACTTTACATCAGTACATGACAGATAAATAAGAACTGTCACTTGCAATGTTTAAATATAAACATAACGTTTATAACTTTGAACCAAGTGGGAACAAATGCAACTCAGTAGTCCTGCCTCTTCCTGGAATCTCACACGCACGCACGCACGCACGCACGCACGCACGCACGCACGCACGCACACACACACACACACACACACACACACACACACACACACACACACACACACACACACACACACACACACACACAGACACACAGACACACACACACACACACACACACACACACACACACACACACACACACACACACACACACACACACACACACACACACACACACACACACACACACACATACACACACACACATACACACGTCGACCCCCACCCACCCCGATTAGGCTGAGCCAGGCACCGTTGCTAGGCGACCATCATTCATGGACCGGCAGTAAATGAATGTTAATATGAGAATATAAAGGCGAGGTGCAGAGAAAAGGTAGGCCGGAGACAAACTGATGGAAAATAAGAGCTTCCCTTCAGGGTACTTTAATAATCTCCCCGGTCACACAGTTAACACAGGTCAGTCACTATCGAACAGAGGTGTCTGTGTTGGGCTGGTTTAGACTCTTATAATGTAACTGCGCAGTGAGCTTCATCATGAGGCTTCAAACTGACACTTTAAATTAAAGTAGGGAGCTTTAATATTGAGATGGAGACACTTGAAAATGTAAAAACTAAAATGTCATGCTCTTTTTTTATTATCATTACAAATATGGGGCTAAAGCACTGAGCGTGCTTTCTCCAGTGCATTCTGATTGTTTGTAGCTTTGCTAAGCAGCGAAATATAAGGCTGCACATGTATATTTATAAATATATATATGTTAAATAGGTGTGTATGTATGCATATGAACAGGGGTATGTAAGTGTGTATAAATGTATATTTGTGAAATCCTCAGCTTTAATTTAACTGTCAATATATTACGGCTTTGGAGATGGAGACAAAGACCAAGAGTGGGAGGTGACAAGTTTCATTCTGAATAAAATAGCATATATGAATCAGCACCCCTGACACATATATGGCTCTGTCCCCCCTCTGATCAGAAGTTTCTGTCCGAGGTGAAGCTTTCATTTCCTTACTGTATGACACAGGCAGTGACATTTTCATTTTACTGGGAAATGAAGACTTAAAATACGAGGTAAATGTCACATCCACTAGCTACCACGATTCAAATAACAGCGCCTCAGGCAAAAGCCCGTTTCACACGTTTAAAGTAAATCAAATATTAGACAAGTTAAAAAATACATCAGTGGGCTGTCACTTCAAATCTTAACACTGATATGCTCACACTTCTTACAATAAGTAAAGTCAGAGGACCCCTGAGCAGGATAGAGTCCACATGCCCCTAGTGTGAAGCATCATCAATCATCTTACAGTGATCCAATAACCACATCCTCACAGAGGTCTTTTCAAAAATCACTCTGTTAACATGTTCTGTTGTCAATCAGCATGCTAGTATCAGTCAAGTCAAGTATTTGACAATATATATGACATATTTATACTTTACTTGAGTATTTAAATTAATGCTGTCAAAATTATCGCGTTAACGGCGGTAATTCATTTTTTGAATTAATTGCGTTAAATATTTAACGCATGTGCAGAATGGCCCGCCCCAGAGCCATTTAATAGAAGAGTTACGACATCTCCGTTCACTCCAATGGACCACTTTTTTACAGCAATGGCGGATCGTGGAGCCTCTCAATCGTTCCCCGGAAGTTAGCGCCAAGGCTGGCAGAGCTGTGGAGTTGCTGCATAATAGACCGTTCGTGACGGACTTTTAAAGGTAAGAAGAAGTTTAAAGATGTATATTGCGGATATTATCAGTACATCTGATTCAAATGAACATGTGTATTAAAGGATGTCAGTGGATTATCCCTAAATTAGTAGATTTAGGGAACGTTTACAGATAACAGATTAAGCTAGCATACCGAAGCAAGTTAGCAACACACGTTGAACAGCCTTTTAATTGTACATTCCGTTCTCTTAATGTCATTTCGTCCAACGTTGTTGAATTAGAGAAGAGGGGCTTCTAAACGGGATTGTAGATGTAGGGTGGAGGGAGTTAAATATTAGATAAATATAACTTTGGTGCGTGTAAGAGTGAGTGTTTTTAGCAGAGCCATATTGTGTCCTTGTGATTCTGTTGATTATTACCTGTCTGTATAATGTTGCAGCTCAGCTGATTCTGGATTGATGGCAAAGGGAGAGGGACTTCAGTGAGAGTGAAAACACAAGGTACGTTTAATACTACTGTTTTATATAAGTAAACACCTTATCTCCCCAAGGCATTTCCCATCCAATAGGTGTGCTGTGTGTATAACCCTTTCTCCTGTCTGCTACTCCCTCTTTCAGCACAAGAACCAGAGGGGGATTCAATGGAGCCTGAATACCTGCACTGAGACCCTCACCCTGCACCCTGAGTCTCAACTCTCAGTGTTTTTCAAGCCTTTCCCTGTTTTTTTGTATTAAACAAAACATTAAGCTTTCCCAATGGTGTGGTTTTCGTTTTGTGAAAAAGTGCAAATGCAGTGTTTGTATAAATCACATATTTTGTTGCTGTTGGTCGTGAAATTGCTCCTGCTGACTTGAGCCAGCCATTTTTTCCTCCGCTCTGTGTCAGTGGGGAAGCCGTACATTCGTACTCCTTTCTCTGAGCGATTTGAGCATCCCCAGGCAGCACAGCAAACCATGGTGGCGACTAGGAGGCAGCACAGCAAACCATGGTGGCGACTAGGAGGCAGCACAGCAAACCATGGTGGCGACTAGGAGGCAGCACAGCAAACCAGGACAACACGGAGGAAAAGGCACCGACAAACTGCATGATATGCTCTTCTATGTTTATTGAATTCCATGTATTTGCAATGGATGTTCCTAAAGCAACACATTTAACATCATCATCATATCCTGTCGGTCTCCTGTCCTTTCTGAAAGCCATAAAGACGACATTAGTCATTTAGATAACTTGTGTCCTCAATTACCATGGGATTACTGAAACTACCATGAATTTAAGAAAATGGTAGAAATGAATTCAATCTGAATTTTAAAGCATTACTTTAGATCCCCTCCCTCTAAATGTATCAATAAACATTAGAAAGTGATGCTCCTGACTACCATACAAGTTTAAGAAGATAATATTGGTTTGAAAGAATTCAAAGCTATAAATAAACAGCAACAGGCTCTTTAACCAAGGCACTGTTAGTAACATGTAAACTAGTTGTTCACACTAATCCTAATATTATCACTTAATATTAGCAAATTCGATTTTACTTTTTAAAACATATTGATGTAAATACATACACATATCGATTTGTTGTATAAATATTGCAAATCAAAACCTTTATTCACTAATAATTACCAAAAATCGTAGTTCTATCTCCTGTTTTCAATGCATTCACATTGCCCGCCATGAACTTCCGGGGAACGATCCCTCGTCTACATGAACCACGTGACGATAACCGTTTTTGGACTTCCGGTGTCGTAACTCTTCTATTAAATAGCTCTGGCCCGCCCCATACATCCCACCAGTGGCAGCGCCAGGGTATGGCTGGGGTAGGCTACACCCATACCAAGAAATGGCTTAGCCCCACCTTGAAAAATGATGTTAAAGTAAGCAAAATAAAGTCTGCCAACTCGCGCGGAGTAAATTGCACAGACAGCAGTTAGTAAGATTGATTTCAGCAGCCACTTGTCTGGAAATACCAAAGACCAGAAACGGTTTTGAAAACCATTGTCACGTAGTGATCGTCTTCTCAATAGAACATCTTTGATAATGTCTTCTGGCCAATCAGAATCAAGATAACAGCGTGGTGTTGTTGCAGGAAGTCCCGACGGAGAATACTTTTGCTGTAGTACAGGGCAGACAGAGCCATATAATAGTAATAATATGGCTCTGGTACAGGGGTGCACATAACTGGTACGCAGGTTATGTGCGTAATCTGAAATGCGTACCGTCACTTGTGTCACAAAGCGCATTTGCGTACCGACGTACTTGTGAAGCTTTTCCAGAAGGCGGTTAGATCCCCGGACGACAGAGTCGGTCTCCGTGTGCACAGACAGGCTGCTGTTAACGTCGGTCTGTACAACGGAACTGAGCCAAAACTACGCCAACCGGCTGCGGAGGGAGACTCCCCCCCCTTCACTGGAGAACTGCGCTAAAACAGCTGATCACAACGTTCACACTCTGTGGTCACGAAGTACTCCACTAGCCCCCCCCGTCGACTTTCCTGAAGTACTCCCCCGTTGATAGAAATCAACACGTAATGAATTAAGACCCCACGGTTTGATGATTGATAGGTGTGTGGGCTGTCGTTCATTTTGACACGCATGTTATAATAAACATACATACTGTATGTTAAATGGATATATCCGCCTTCTTTCATTTATCTTTCCATTCCCACAACAATATACATAAAGAAATGGCATATTTTGGACATAGTTCAAATGGTGATTAATCATGATTAATACATTTAAGCTGTGATTAATCTGATTAAAAATGTTAATCGTTTGACAGCCCTAATTTAAATGTAATGCAACTTTATACTTATACTCCGCTATATTTAAGAAGCGCATATTGTACTTTTTTACTGCACTTCATTTATTTTAACATTCACAGTTACTTTGTACACATGAAAACACATGATGTTCATGGGCGTAATTTCCACTGTCCCCCCCACTTTTCAAAATCCCATTTGTGTCCCCCCCACTTTTTAAATGTGTTTATTATTTATTTTTTACGCAAGCGGTCATCGTCACGGAGGAGCGCAATAAAAAGTAATGTATGTACATTTGACTATTTCCCTGTGGTTCATTGTGTTGTGAGGACTCACCACAGACAGGGTGCTGGTCATGGGGCCCCCGTCCGGACTGAAGGTGCCCCCATCCTGGTTCAGCAGGGCGTTTCCATCCTGGCCACTGGACATGCCGGGCAGGTCCATGCCCTGCAGCTGGTAGGGGTGGTGCGGCGCTGACCTGGAAGGGGGGTCCATTTGGTGGTATGGTCCAGAGCGGGAATCGTGTGGGAGTTGGGGGTGCAGCATGTGCTCTGGCAGGGTGGGGGGAGTGATGGGGGGAATGTTGTAGTCATCATCACCCAAACCACCCACTGAGTAAGACTGAGGGGAGACAGAGAGGAGGTCTGATTAAAGACACACAACACTTTTATTCCATAGATGTTAGGACTGCAAGATTTGGAAACATTTACTAATTTCAATTATTTTAAAGGGGCTCTATTTTGCTCTTTTTCAGGTTCATATCAGTATGTAGTGTCTCTACTGTGACGTGTCTCCATGCTTTAATGTTCAAAAAGCTCTTTATTGTTCTCATACTGCCTGTGCTGCAGCACTTCTTTTCACCCTCTGTCTGAAACCAGAGCCCAGTCGACTCTGATTGGTTAGCTATTGGGATTGGTCAGACGCTTAGAGATGTCCCGCCCCTGTCACGTACAATGTGTTGTGCGAGAGAAACTCCCTCAGGAGGGAACACAGGGATTTTAGCCTTTGCAGACCATTTACATGCACACAAACCTATAGAACAGTGGTTCTCAACTGGTCAGGCCTCGGGACCCACTTTTTTCCTTCGTCAAAAAATCGCGACCCACAATTTTGAACCGCTCAAATCTATTCAACAAAAAATCAGCATACAATTGTAATTAAAGTGAAGTACAGTGCATATATCCTTATATCCCTTCACGGAACTAAGTATGCTTTTAAAGAAAGTTTAATCTGATAATGGTCATTAAGTTTCTAGAATCAAAGTTGAACTGTATAACAAAAAAAGGCACACTTGACTTGTATTCAATAAAAAGGCAGGGTAACACTTTATATTAAGGTACACAAATTAACCATCAACTAGTTGTTAATTAACATGCATATTAGCAGTATATTGGCTCTCTATTAGTCATTATAAAACACTTATTAATGCCTTATTCTACATGACCATATTCTACAAGTAATAAGCCATTAATTGAGAGTTTTTCCTCAATAACCCTCTAATTAGTGCTTATTTATTGCAAGTAAGGAAGTTGTTGTACATGAGTTTTGGTCTTAATATGCTCTGCTCAATATGGGTCTAATAAGGCAGTAGTACCACAAGAATAGTAATTCTCCCATAATAAACAAATATGATCTATTCCTATGTAACAAGACATGAAACTATAAGAGTTACTTGTGTCTAAATAACCAACCCAGTCTCACAGCATTTCGTGTTATAGTCACAAAATGAATTTAATTTATTGATTCGTGTTCACCAACACGATTTCCCCCTTTTTTGTTTTCGTGTCACACAGAACGATTTTAAAAGCAATGTATTTCTATTGGTAGTGTGTTTCGTGCCTGCAACACGTCTTTTTTTTTCCGGTCAGGTCTTGGAAGACCGGAAGCTGTGTGGTTCATAAAAACATGTTCTTACTCAATATCAAGCCACGATTATTGATTTTAATTTTAAATCTTATAATGTCGGACTTTCTTTTGCCGTCAATGAGATAAATAAATGGGGCTCAGAGCCTCAGAATATTGAAATCTTTATTTTTTCAATCTTTTTTTCCTTCTAATTTGTTATTCTTTTCTAATTAACACACTGTTATTTACTCAACGATAACACACAATTATCCTTGTTTTTATTTATTTGTATAATTATTTTCCAGAAACCGGGTACAGGAAGTAGGAGAAAGTGAACTGAATAGCATGGCAGTAGACTGCTACTAATTTTCCCTATGCAACCTGAAGAGTAAAAGGGTCAAGTCCGTCAGAAAGCAATGACTGTACCCCTACACACGGCCGCGTGCGTTGACTCTTCAACGCTTCTGTCCATTCACTTTGAATGAGGTGACGTCACGCTTCGCCGAACTGCATTGTGGGAGCAAAGCTTAGCTTTTCTCGCGGTGCTCGCTGCAAAAGTAGAGCAATGTTCTACTTTTGAAGCTTCGACGGAGGCGTCAACCAATCAAATCCCGCTTATGCAAATCTGCCAGTACAAGCGCTAGCCAATCAAGCCGCGTGTATGCTGGGAGAGCCAGACCGCAGTTCATTTCCTCACATGCCAAAAAATGTAGGAGAAAATAATCGTAGCGGTAGGGAATCACCCGGTGCTTTATGATCAGTCCCTGTTCACCTACCGGGATACAAACCGGAAGAGCCAGGCACGGAGGGAGGTGGAAGAGACAGTGGGTGAAACTGGTAGGTTTTCGCCTGTTTGGAGAGTTTATATCCAGTGTACTTCGTTTGAATGGACAGCTAGCAGGCATAGACAGTATTTAGTCAGCATGGAATGTTGCGTACAATAGCACCATAGACATTAATGTCATAAATGTTCATCATATAAAGTGTGACATGTAAAACCTTTTATGCAATTGACAGGAGAGATTCATGTGATTGGTTGTTGGTCGCGTCGCTCGCGTAAACTTCCCAAGCTCAAGACACACCCACTGCCAAGCGTCAACGCACACTGAAATTATTCGGTACGGGCCCTTCAGTTCGGTACACGTGTGTAATTTGCTCACATTGGGTTCAACGCGTCATACAGATGTAGCACCTCATTTCAGACTCCAGCTTACAGCTTCCTGCCTACGACCTGCCTAAGACCAGTATCGAGGAATGTTAAGCCCTCCCTCTATTTTCCCAGAGGGCGTTGCCAGATTTTAAATTTCAGGTTTTAACCAGGAGATGGCGCTTCACTCACAAATACAGAAAGACAAGTTTCATGGACTTTCCGTTGTGTTTTGAAGAGCATTTGAACACATCAATATTTTAGATCAACTAAAGTATATCTAATCTTGTAATTCAATAATATATAGGCTTTATATATTAAATAATCATAATAATAATTTATTAAATTACTATGAATATTGTCATTGTTGAAGGCTTTTAGAGAAGGGTGAATTATAAGCCTGAATTATATAAAAAAAATGTAATACCTCGTTACTTTGTTGAGAATGTGGCCATGTAATAAGCGGGATAATTTGCAGCGACTTGTTCCTTATGGGGAAAATAACACCCTTCATGCTGATCAAGACCCCTCCGCTAAAATATAAATATTTTTAGTGAATTACTGAGTTTAGGCACGTTAATAACGTTTTAATGAAGTTGAATACAGTATATTCATATTTGTCAGTGATTTCATGTCAATTGTGTGTGTGTGTGTGTGTGTGTGTGTGTGTGTGTGTGTGTGTGTGTGTGTGTGTGTGTGTGTGTGTGTGTGTGTGTGTGTGTGTGTGGAGGTGTGTGTGGTTAAAACACTTTCATGAAGTGAAGGAGGTTTTCCTTCTATAAAACAGCTGTGGGCAGCAGTGAGTGTCACGGGCATGAATTCATAGATCAAGGCAGACTGGTGCACACACTCTCCTGTCCTACCAACACTGGCAGGACAGTAGGCGACACGCCCGTTCTAAGCCGTGTGCCTCACTCCTCACATCCCAAGCTGCATCCTCAAAAAGTGTATTATGTTGTTACATCGTTTCAGATGTCATGTTTCAGTTGTGCTCTCTCTATGTTAAAAAGCCTCAGTCACCTTAATTCATGTAATAAAAACATCTCAGGTCAGTAACACTCAAAGCTAAATGTGCAATACCATGTTCAGCTATGTTACTATTTATAATGTTATTGTTGTTGCATCAGAAGATGTACATATTGCAATGATTTCTTAACTTACAGTAGGCTATTTTTTACAATGTGTGTTGGAAGGATTTATTAAATTACTATGAATATTTTCATTGTTGAAGGCTTTTAGAGAAGGGTGAATTATAAGCCTGAATTATATAACATTTTATACCTCAAAACATAAAAGCCACAATAAATAAATCACAATTATTCTAGTTCTTTTTACCTCCCGTATTGCTTTCAACCCACAAGCTTTTATGGTGTTGTTACGTCACTAACTGCAAGCTTGTCACTCAGTAACCTAAAGTAAATTTAGCTGCTGGAGAAGAACTATCAGGGGGGAGGGGGGGAGAGAGCCGTGGTTGATGGGCCATTAGTTGTGTAAATACCAACCCAGTCTCATAAAAAAACGTGTAATAACTACGTTGGTCCACAACGTAGGACGTAGTATTTCTACAAAAACGCCTCTGAAATTGTAAGATCCCTACGTTTTTTTTCACCATTCATTCCAATGGCTGGCGTCTATGTCACGTGATCTTCACATTTCTCCCTGCAGAAAAAAAAAACATGGCCGAACTTCGTTTTATTCTCGGTGTAAAATGCCTATTTCAAAGTTAGTTTGGCCATTAAAATGCGTTTTGATGTAATTTGATGCGATAAATATGAGTTATTATTTCAGATTATGTGTGCAGTTGATGCCATGTGCATCCATCAAATCCAGTTTTGGACAGTCTGCCGTGGTTCCATCCCATTTCAAGTGCTGTTCGACGCTCGGCACACTCTCCAATCACAGAGCTTGAGGACTATCACGGGGTTTGTCAAGCGAAGCGGAGAGAATACTTACTTCCGGGTGTAATATTCTGTAAAGCAAATGAGCTGCTCCGACCCTCGGTCCTGACAGACTCCAACTTGTGTTTATTAATCAAACAAATAAATAAACACAAGGATAATTAATTTATGTGTTATTGTTGAGTAAATGGAGAATTGCACAGGAGAAAATAACGTATCTATGCCACAATTTTAGATGCAGATTTTGTTAAACTAATACGTTTGCGCTGTGGACCAACACTATACATTGACGGGGAAGGGGGTAGCAATAAAGATAACACCATTAAACAGTTACACAACTTAACATAAATAATATCGATAGCAGCATACCAAGCAACCACCTTGGTGACAATGAAAACGTTGTATAGACACAATTTCCTGAAGTAATCTTCGTAATAACTAGCAAACTAAAGATCATGTGCATCCACTGCACACAATCTGAAATAACAACTCATATTTCTCGCATCAAATGACATCAAAATGCATTTTAATGGCCAAACTAACTTTAAAATAGGCATTTTACACCGAGAATAAAACGAAGTTCGGCCATGTTTTTTTTTTCTGCAGGGAGAAATTTGAAGATCACGTGACATAGACGCCAGCCATTAGAAATGAATGGTGAAAAAAAACGTAGGGATCTTACAATTTCAGAGGCGTTTTTGTAGAAATACTACGTCCTACATTGTTATTACACGTTTTTTCTGTGAGACTGGGTTGTAAATACACAGCTGAGAGCTGCCGTTTCATTCAGACTGTTTAAAAAACGGTAACAACGGACTAATTTTCTTAGCGGATGCATGTCAATTTAAATCAATACATACAACTATTTTTGAAGTCAATAAAAACATTTTCTAAATCAAGATCCTGATCTGCCGACGAGGCTCCATTAAAATATAAATATTTGTAGTGAATTACTGAGTTTAGGCACGTTAATAACGTTTTAATGAAGTTGAATACACAGGGTTCCCACGCTTGCCTTGAAAAATGTTTCCATGCTACCTCCTGATTTTCCAGGTACCATATTAAGTGATGATCTATAGGCCCCTGAAGCTTGTGAAGTGTGACCTGACCATCTTCATGACCCAGCGAATCTCTGCTTCAAATACAGCTTGGCTCCAGAGCCTTTTTCCGTAGGCTGTTCACTGCTGGTACTGGGCACCTGACTGTCACTTTCGATATCCTGGCTTGTTGGGCCGCTTCTTCCCTCTCCTGTTTTTGTAGTCAAGAAATCTGTCATTCTTCTTTCATTATTTAGCTGTCCAGCTAACTTGGTGTGGGTTTGTCCATTTGAATGGGTCTTGAGGGAAGCGACCCCCATATTGCTGATGTCAAATTACTTGCGGCAAACTTGCAATAAGTCTTGTGGACATCTCCTCCTGGTACCTCTCCAATCCAGTCCTTGTATTGAGAGTCATCTTTCCAATGTGACTTGAATCTGCCGCGTGTCATTGTCACTCACTCCCGTAATGCATCACACATTTGAGATTATGAGTCTTACTAATGAACCTAAAAGGGAAAACATAAGGCTGGTTCCCCTGTGGTTCCTCAGTACAGCAACCCCACTAGTAAGCTTAGCTTAACAGTATAGATGTATAGAATCAGTCTAGGCATGATAAATGATTTTTCAAAAATGTCTCACCCCAAATGTTCCTATTTACTAGTATAATTCTTTTTAAGAAAAAACGAAAAATCACAAAAAAGCTAAAAGTAGATAAGAATGAATGTTACAAAATGTATCAAGACTAGACTATTCATGTCAACTAGTATAGAAGTAATGTCACGGCCTAATGTGAAAATGTATTGGTAGTTAGCTAGCAATGCAAGCTAGCCAACACTAGCTAGTTAGTTAGCAAACTGAATGTTGGCTAGCAAGATTGCACTCCATGTGCTTGCTAACCATCATTAACAAATCCAAATTCAAAACAAACTCAAACTCAAGTTGCTAGCTAGTTAGCAAGATTGTACTGCTTACTAACTAACGTTGATAAACCCAAGTTTACCACAGTTAAAAACAGCTACTTACATTTGAGGAAAAACTTGCATAAGAAGTTTCACTGTAGATGTCAAGGCTAAACTTGCGGATAAACTTGCATAAGAAGTTTCACTGTAGATGTCAAGGCACCCGTGTTGGCTGGGAAATGCATGTATTTGACCCTTCTATTGAGATCGCGAGTAACGTTATTATTAGTGAAGTCCACCAATCCGAAACTATACTTTTAAAGTCCATATCACCAAGTTGCCTGCATCAAATTTCAACATCCAATATACCATATAGGATGCCAAGAGCATGCTCTACAACATGGGATCATCCATTTCTATCTACAGTAAAAGCTGTTCACATGTAAAGTGTTCTCTCATCTTAATTCTGTGCTCAATAGTTTCATTTTATTACTATTTTACACCTCATCCAATAACAATTTCCAGGACAACCGTTTCTATTTCCATGTAAGTGTTCACTTTTGCTCAGTTTCCATGACTTCTCCATACCTGGAAAATGAAAAAATTAATTCCATGTTTTCCAGGTACCGTGGGAACCCTGATACAGTATATTCATATGTGTCAGTGATTTCATGTCAATTCGGCGAACATAAACATAAATGATCGTGGTGAAGATGATGATTACATTAGGATTAAAATCGAGAGCCGGGCGGCATTTCCTCCCGTTCGTTTTTTTCGACTAAACAACATTATTTTGTTAAATAACAACATGGTGATGTTTTGTGAATGATTACATGTCTCTTATTTAGCACAGAGTATGATATCCGTGACATATGGATCTAAACAAAGTTCCGCTGTACATCCCGCTGTATGTACTGTATCTGACTTTATTTCACATGAGTTCCAGTGTGGAACCCCACTGCACCCCCTGGTGGATCAATGATCCATTGCAGCTGGCTTCATTATAATTACATTTATTTATCACGGGGGAGGTCTCAAGTCAAGCTGGAGGTTTTCCCTTGAGCGAGGGCAGATCACGTACCAATCACGGCCCTCGCATTTCAAACTGTCTGAAATGAAGCGCTACATCTGTAGAGCGAGCAAGTCATTTCATTGGCATACTATGAGAGCTGGTCAGAGGAATGCAGTGTTTTAGTCAAGTCACCAATTCATGAGTCCAAGTCACTCTCGAGTCACCACTCTTCGAGGCCGAGTCCAAGTCCGAGTCACCAAGGGAGAGTCGTAGTCGAGTCCGAGTCCAAGTCCGAGTCACCCAAGGAGTGTCCGAGTCATCATTACCTGTGTTCGAGTCCGAGTCCAAGTCATCATTACCTGTGTTCGAGTCCGAGTCCAAGTCTGAGTCACCTAAGAAGAGTCCAAGTCAAGTCCGAGTCACAAGTCTTCATGTATTAATCTTCGTGGATAAATGTGTTGAAATGTAGCTGCTCCTCTACATTGCTTTTATCCTGTCATGTTATACTAATCTGTCTATTGAACTGCTGTGAAGCCAGTGTGGCTACAATTCTTGTAATAGGTGCTATACAAATATAAAGCTTATTACAAATATTATTATTATTATTATTATTATCAGATATAAATAAACTATATTTAAAATGAGTTACCTTTTAGAGAAGTGATTATATTTGTATGCCAATATTTTCCTATGGTAAAGTTTTCGTTTTGCACTTTTATTTTGATAGTAATAAGATCGGGACTCTTATTTTGAAGGAACTTTTACCGGTTAAATTGGTTTACTGATAAAGATTTAGCCCCACATGGCACATGGTAGCACAGTGGCTACTTAGCATGCAAAATGACATCATTCTGCATGTTAAGTAGCCATGTGATTTCGTGTTATCGGCTGAATCTTTATTTATTGATTAGATCGCGTTACTCTGATGATAGTGTTCAGACAGCCTATATGTCTGAACTCGATCCTTAGAGTAATGTGTTACGGAGCCTTCTCTTCAATATTGTTTCCACATAACGAGCATTTTGTGCTGCTCTTTTCCAATGTGGAAGCAGAATGTGTGAAAGCATACAGCACGATGCGGGGTGTGTCTCTAGACATCTCTAGACTGGAATAGTGGGGCCCAGTACGTGAACTCGCCTCACAGGTGCACACGCCACGATAGAGGACATCAGACTCCAGAGAAAATTAGTTTGAGTCCGAGTCCGAGTCCAAGTCGGAGCGTCAATGTACAAGTCGAGTCCGAGTCATCGTGGGGGGAAAAATTCACGAGTCCGAGTCCAAGTCATCGTACGCGATAACTCACGAGTCCGAGTCCAAGTCATCGTGCACGAGAATTCACGAGTCCAAGTCCGAGTCGCGTCAATCAGTGCGCGAGTCCCGAAAATCGAGTCCAGGACTCCATCTCTGGAGGGATGCGTTCAAATGTAGTCAGTAATTTGAGGAACTGGCGAAATGGCGAGAGCAGATAAAGTTGAGCTCGACAAGACAAGACGGACAAAGACAGGTGGACCGAACCAAAGCTGTTTGTCGGCATTGTTCAACTAAAATTGGTTACGCGGCGGCTGGCAATACAACAAACGTGCACACTCATTTGAAAAGGCATCACCCGAACGTGAATATCACCGGTACCGAAAGAAAAAAGACTGAAGTGCAAACCCAACTCCCGCTAGCATTTAAGCCTCCACCACTCTCAAAAAGTTCAGACCGAGCCAAAACTATTACAAACGCCAAATATCCTTATGTTGCCATGTTAGCAAAGCGCTACCTGGCTGTATCTGCTACCTCTGTCCCTAGCGAGAGGGTGTTCTCCACAGCAGGAGACATTGCTAGTGCCAGCAGATCTGCCCTTTCGCCAAGCAATGTGGACAAGTTCATCTTTCTTTAAAAAAACATGAAAATACAATGACAAGCAAGTCCTAATGTCAAACTGGCTGCTTAGGTACTAGTACAGTACAGTTCAAATACAGATTATTTCAGTTAATCGAAATGCTGCACCTTAATGTTTATTTTATTATATTTTGTATTTATTTGAGTGAATATTCACAGTTTAATAATAATTAAAAACCCCAAACTCACGACTCGAGTCAGACTCGAGTCGCATATTTTTTTACTTGAGACTTGCTTGACTAACATTGATAAAAGACTTGACTTGACTTTGACTTGGTATTCATGACTTGAGACTTGACTTAAGCTTGAGATAGATGACTTGAAAGGACTTGACTGTTTAAAATTAGATATTGGCGTTTGTTTTTGTAGTGAGATATTACGTTTAGTTCTTTTGAAAAACGTGATTATAGCGCCGTGCGCGCAAACCTGGCAACCCACTAGAAGGCAGGAGTCTCAGTTAACATGGCAGTGGCTAGCTTTACTCCAAAAATAGTGAAGTTTGGATTCAAGGATTATGTTGTCGATGACGGTAATAAGAAGAGAACAGCGGTATGCAGGGTCTGCAGCATAAAGATCAGTGACACGACCACCACAACATCCAACTTCATTCGTCACTACAAAAAACCCCACAGAGAAAGGTGCGTGCATGTGTTGTGTTAGCTAGAAAGCTAACACTAAGTTTAAGCTACGTTAGACTTGGTTTCAAATCGATTAAGCATTGCAAAGAGAAGACAATGGTAAATGAACACTAGAACCTCCAATGGATTCATTTGTACTAACCCTGATAGTGACGGGCTGTCAGGAGGGGGAGAGAGAGGAAAAGAGATGCCTCGTTTATTTCCCCTGTGTTATTATCAGAAGTTACTGTAAACTTTTGAATAATGTAGTTCATCTACTTTTAGTAGTTTGTTTAAATGTTTTAATTATGTTGTTTTTGTTTGTAGAAGTGCATCATTCCTTGATTTATTGTAAAATGAATCTGAACTTTTTGATCTGTTATGATCATCCACACTCTGCAGCTTTGGGGACAGAGCCTTCTCAGTGGCAGCTCCTAGGCTCTGGAATTCCTTCCCCCAAGATCTCTGTGACTCTGAGTCCCTCACAGTCTTTCAGTCCCGCCTCAAAACACATCTTTTCAACTCTGTCTACCCATAAGCCCCCCCCCCCCCCTCTCAATCAACTTCCTCTTGACTGCCTTTTTATTTATTTTACTATACTTACTTGTTTGCCTGTCCTTGTTTGTCTACCCTCCCTCATACTGTAAAGCGTCTTTGAGTTGTGAAAAGCGCTATATAAATAAAATACATTATTATTATTATTATGATAAACTGAAGCAATTTCTAAATTAACCCAATTAAGTGAGTTTTAAATATCGTCCTACTTAGTTTATAGTTTATGAAGAGGAACAAATTAAATGATTTGAAAATGATATCTATGTAGGTGCTGACGCTGTTGGCGGTTCTAGTGTTAACAGAAATTTAAATTAAATATGTGTAATGGCAAATGCCATATATGATTTTCTTACCTGGAATTCTGCCTTTTTGAACAGACTTTTTGAGTCCTAGCTATATTGTCTGCAGTTCTAGGGTTAATATGAATCTAATATGATTGTCATCGGTCTAAATTAGATTTCAAATGATTAACTGTGTATGTAATGAAGATCATAGTGTGGGTTAAATCCATTTTCATAACCACTGTCTTTTAACTGATTTAAATGCGGAAACTGGGCTTGTTCATCAGCATTTCGTATGACTTGACTTGACTTGCTTGACCTGAGCAATGACTTGACTTGACTTGCTTGACTCTCATCACAGTGACTTGGGACTTGCTTGATACTTGTAGGTCAAGACTTGAGACTTGCTCATGACTTGCACATGTAGGACTTACTCCCACCTCTGGTGAGTACTAGTACAGTAAAGTTCAAATACAGATTATTTCAGTTCATCGAAATGCTGCACCTTAATGTTTATTTTATTATATTTTGTATTTATTTGAGTGAATACATTATTCAAAGTTTAATACAAATTAAAAAAAAAATTATGTTTTGTGATAATTTTTTCTGCTGTACCGAAAACGTACCGAACCGAACCGTGACCTAAAAACCGAGGTACGTACCGAACCGAAATGTTTGTGAACCGTTACACCCCTAACAGCTAGCATTAGCTATATTGACCTTGTTTACACTTAGCGGTCCCATGTGTTAATCTGTGTATGTTACACTTGCATGAATGAGATCATTAAGTGCCTTGTAACTTCTTTTTTTACAGTTTCACTCCATTTAAATGTCAGTGGACTGCAAATAAGTAAATAAAGGAGCATGGCTGCTCATTCCCTGGCTCTTAAAATAGTTTGGCTGGCTGTTTAATCTCTGTTCACACTGAGACAGTACACATAGAGAAAACAGTACAACTAGCGTGTTTGTACATACAAGCAGGTCACACAGTATGATCACCAATACATAAAATCGGTTAAAAATCTCTTTTTATTAAAAAGTAAATGCCTTGATGGTCTCAGCCTTGGTGAAACTTGACATGTTTTGGTATGTGTCTGAACCTCTCTTTAGTGGTTCATTAATACAACAGATATTTCAACGTGTGCCTACTTTGTTAATTGACTGTTGAGGTTAATTTCAGTAGTTGTGTGCTATAATGTATATCAGGGGTGGCCAACCCGCGGCTCTCGAGCCGCATGCGGCTCTTTGCCTAGTTTCATGCGGCTCTTCAGTTCATATAGAATTTTATATGTGTGAGTTTGGGGGAGAGACACTGACTCCTGACTAGTGTTGCACGGTGTACCGATACTTGAAAGGTATACCGCGATACCCTGCCGTTAAAAACGTTACGATTCCTCCGTTTCATTAGTATCGGTACTTTAAGAATGACGGGGGAAAGTACTCCGGTGAGAAAGCGCCGTTTTAATAAGAGCCGTGTGTGTTCAGCGCTCTGCTTCCACTCCCTGCACTGCAGCCGTGCCTGCAGTCCCTCCCTCTCAAGCACGCACTAAGTCCCTCCCCTCTCTCGTGCACGTGCTAGCTGCCAGAGCATGTGAGAAAACGAGAAGCATGGCTGCAAGTGGGAGTACAACTGCCGCTGCGCCTCGGCTTGTTGATAAAAAAGACGCCAGAAGCGATTTTTATGTATTTTAGCTATATCTCTGACAGTGAGGGCAAGCCTACGGACACCACGAGGCCTGTCTGTAAGAAATGTATTAATTGTATTTAATACGAATTCTTGTCATTTATTTCATTTATTGTTCTCATTGTTTAAAAGTGTGTGTTATGGTTCTGGTTCTGGTGTGAAATAAAGCACAATAATTACATTTAAGACTGTTTCCATTTTTTTAAGAAAAATAATCGGAATCGCAATTCTTGACTTGGTATCGAAAACAAAATGTTGGTATCGTGACAACACTACTCCTGACAGTTAAACCTGATATTTAGTAAGTCTGTTAAGTATTGAATGCTGATCATTCTGACGTAATTTGACCGGTCAAAGTTGTTTGGGCTCGGATAAAATCGCTCCGTTACTTTCGTCCCGTGTTACTTTCGTCCCGTGTTACTTTCGTCCCGTGTTACTTTCGTCCCGGCTCTCCCTACGTGTGTATGTGTGGTGTCAGGTCTCATATGTTGTATGAGAGGATGACAGCGCATCTAATTTTGATGTGGCCCAAGAGCCAATCACAATAATACCTGCAATGTAACGGAGCCCCGCGCCCCCCCCTGAAATTCAAGGTGTTATATATAAAAATTTTTTTTAAATATATATAGCACCAAATTGCAAATAATCTATAACTGCTGTCACTTTTCACATTGAACCTGTGCTCTTTTATTAAATAAACTAAATGCTTTCATCTTAAGTTGTGGGTTTAGTGTTTTTAACCCTAAGAAACACTGATGCATTAATCAATAACAATAATCCACAGCTCCTCTCTCTGCTCCAGAGGATTTAAAGAATATATATCCCAATGCCACAAAAATGCATCAGTGACGTGGTTGAAATCTTGTCTCCAGAAAACAAAAAACTGAAACAAGCGGTATCAGTGACTGTGTGTTTGATGTGGCTCTTTGCAGTAACATAGAACAAATGTGGCTCTTAGTCTTAACCTCTGACTGGTTGGCCACCCCTGATGTATATACAAAGTGTGGCAACTTTTTCAGCAGGCAACTTTAGAATAGGGAACCTGTTCAGGTCAATTAGAGTCAAACTACTAAATATTTGTTATGAACAAGACTTCACTTTAAAATAGGGAACATATTCTTAGATATAAATACCTAATTAGAGTCAAACTACTAAATATTTGTTATGAACAAGACTTCACTTTAAAATAGGGAACATGTTCTTAGATATAAATACCTACTTTTGAGTTATTTAGACTTAATTAATAGTTTCATGTCTTGTTACATAGGAATAGATCATTTTTGTTAAGTGTTATTATGGGAGAATTAATTTTCTTGTGGTACTACTGCCTTATTAGGCCCATATTGAGCAGAGCATATTAAGACCAAAACTCATGTACAACAACTTCCTTACTTGCAATAAGTAAGCACCAATTAGAGGGTTATTATGGAAAAACTCTCAACTAATGGCTTATTACTTGTAGAATATGGTCATGTAGAATAAAGCATTAATAAGTGTTTTATAATGAATAATAAAGAGCCAATATACTGCTAATATGCATGTTAACTAATTAACTAAATTAACTAACTAGTTGATGGTTCATTTGTGTACCTTAATATAAAGTGTTACCAAAGGCAGACTTGGAGCCAATCCTGCAAATTCACCACACGTGAAAAACATGAAATGCTGAAAACCCAACCCCAGAAGGGGGGTCTGGGGGGCTTCTCCCCCAGGAGATTTTTATAAATACTAACATATAAATACTAACCAGTGCATACTGTGGGCCATCTAAGCTAATTAACAGATGGCCCTGAGCCCAATAGAGATTGCCCTGAAAAATGCGCCCGGACGAAATGACGCACAAAGGGTTTGGGGGGCCTCCCCCTAGAACATTTAGATGTTTGCAGGTCTTAGGTCTGGTGCATTCTCTAGACCAGTGTTTCTCAAACTTTTTCATACCAAGGACCACTTAACCAATAAAAAAACACTCGCGGACCACCTAACTCCACAAATATAAAAAAACACATCGTTTTTCTAGAAGAGATAACAAATCGCCTGAAAATGGTACAAACAAGTGGCAACATGTGTGATGAAGGTGTTGCGCTGGGCTATATCATGCAATCGAAAGTTAAACTTAACCTCGCTCCATTGTGGAGATATTCCCGTGAGAGTGCGGAAAACTGAAATTATTTATTTCAAATGTGACATTTTACCAATATACTCACGGACCACCAGTGGTCCGCGGACCACACTTTGAGAAGCACTGCTCTAGACTGAATTATAAGATGAACCACCACAATATGGTATTGTACAATTTCAATTGTATTCTTCATTTCACTTGTTTGTTTGTTCTTCTTTGTGTTTGCTCGCTTGCATGCCCTGCATAGCTTTAAGAAATAGTTAAGTTGTTGGTCAAAACACTTTCCATCTGATGAAGGCAAATGCCTTCCCAGATGTAAACAAGTAGAAAACATTACATTCAGTTATAACTGCCAAAACAAACATTATTTACACTATTATGGCCCCTGTTAAAAATGTTTGTAATGTTATCTACTGTAAGTTGGTCGAACGAATGCCTCCTCATCCGGAAGCTGACCGAGCAGACCCGAGCAGCAGTCGAGAGGAGCCGAGCGCATCCGCGAAACACAAAATGGTGACGTCAGAGTTCCCGTTAGCCGGCAAATCTAAATATCTTCGGTCAAAATAATTTCCCTTTAGAGCAATACCGCTTCAGTTGCGCCACTTATGTGACAGACAAGAAGAGTATGTGACAGACAAGAATAGTCAACTCTAATGTCTAACACTTAATGTGGAGAAAGAGATGTCCTGTATGGGTTGATTGTGCGTTGATCTGTTGGTAATGCCTCGGGGTTCCGGTGGGCATGTAAACAAATGCATAATGCTGCGCTATACTTTGTGGCCTCACCCGGTTGCATAGTGACACTTATTGTTTAGGTGTCTTTTAATAAGCAGCTAATCATATCATTAGCTAGAACTAGCTGGATCTGATCGATATGGACATAAACGCAAGTGAAGTCTAATCTGACAGGAGAGAGAGATCAGCTGCTGCTGACGAGTCGACACGCAGCTCTGCATGATCACATGCAGCGGTGAGCGGAACAAAACACACACTTCAGGTTAGAATATCACACGTAGCTATTTTAATTACCTCTCAAACTACCTAAACTAGTTATAGATATGTTTAGTTTTACTGTCGGGTCACTCATTACTGGTCCGCGAGCTGCATGATACTGGCATAATAGATTGCCCGACCGGGCAACCAGCAGGTGAGGCATCATTGCCCGAGCTAAATACTAGATGGCCCCGGGCCATCGGGCAGTCCTTAATGTCGAGCCCTGCTAACATATAAATACGCATTCTGGTACACTCTGAGAAGAAAGTAAATACATCTATTAGTACCCGACATATTTAATAATAGTTTATGCCATTTTTTTATTTTCACTTTGTTCTGACAGCTGAACTTGCTGCTCCTCACAGAGAGAAGAGCAAAGAGGAGATAGCCTGTGTGAATTATTTTAAATTGTGGATAAGGGTAGATAGCTCCCATTGTTCTTTGACCTGTCAATCATCAAACCGGGGGTCATATTTCATTACGTCTTCATTTTTATCTGAATATGTACCGATGGATGTATAAAGAGTAGTTCTACCGCAAAGTTATTCGAGAAGGTCCTCACTGCGGAACGAGGAATGGGGCGGGGTCGGATAAAAGGCGGGGTTGGATGTTCGACCCCGCCCAGAGAAGAGTTACGACATCTCCGTTCACTCCAATGGACCAGTTTTTTACAGCAATGGCAGATCGTGGAGCCTCTCAATAGTTTCCCGGAAGTTAGCAGCAGTAGAGTTGTACCATAATAGACCGTTCGTGATGGACTTTTAAAGGTAAGAAGACGTTTAAAGATTTATATTGCGGATATTATCAGAACATCTGAATCAAATTAACTACACATGTGTATTAAAGGATGTTAGTGGATTATCCCTTCAATCAGTATATTTAACGTTTACAGATAACAGATTAGGCTAGAATGCCGGATAAAGTTAGCAACACACGTTAACCACGAACAGCCTATTAATCTGTTCTCCTCATGTTATTTCCTCCAACGTTGTGGAATTAGAGAAAAGGGGCTTCTTAACGTGCTTTTATCCGGGGTGGAGGGAGTTACATATTAGTTAAATATAACATTGGGGCGTGTGATTGTAGTGGGTGGAGGTGGTGAAATGAGGATATCCATTTTGGAGTTCAAGCTAGTATAATATAGTTAACGTTACACAATAATAAGGAAGAGAGCTATTTTTGTGATAGATCGCTATCGATATGGATTTAGAGTGGATATTTGAGACTTCTAAACAGTAAACAAAAACGTAATTTATGGGTGAGTGTTTTTAGCAGAGCCATATTATGTCTTTGTGATTCTGTTGATTATTACCTGTCTGTATTAAGTTGCAGCTCAGCTGATGTTGGATTGATGGCAAAGGGAGAGGGACTTAAGTGAGAGTGAAAACACAAGGTAAGTTTAAAATAGGTCAGCAATGTCCCATCCTCTAGGTTGCTAGATGTATCTAACCCTTTCTCCTGTCTCCCTCTCTCAGCACAAGAACCCCAGGGGGATTCAATGGAGCCTGAAGACCTGCAATGAGACCCTCACCCTGCACCTGAGTCTCAACTCCCAGAGTTTTGCAAGCCTCTCCCTGTTCCTTATTTTTATTAAACAGACGTTAAGCTTCCCAATGGTGTGGTCTTCGTTTTGTGAAAAATATGATTACCTCACATATGTTGTTGCTGTTGTTGTCTTTTGTGATAGTTAAATTGCTCCTGCCAGCCATTCTTTCCTCCTCTCTGTGTCAGTGGGGAAACCTTACATTCATACTCCTTTCTCTGAGCGCTTGGAGCATCCCCAGGCAGCACAGCATTTATGTTCAGGTTCAAATTTGAGTCGGACTATTTAATGTTGTTTGAGCAGTGCATTGATAAAGAAAACCTTAAGGTTCATGCCTGTTTTGAAGAGCGCGGTTGAATGTTTGCATCAGCAAAACCTTTCACTGTTGTATAGATTTTTTTTTTATATACTTGTTTTTTTTTTTATATTTACTGTATTTGCTTTTTCGGTTCTGTTATCTTAATGATTGTTCTGTTATATGATAAATGTTGTAAATAATAAATGCTTTTTCTATCATTCTATGAAATGCAGTGCAATGTATCATTTGAAATATATGGACTAGATATGAGTATGCACAGAACTGACTAAATGAATAATCAATTAAAACAAATATTAAATAATGAACTTAAATACACTAATATAGAAAATATGACTTTTTATACCACATTGCACATGTGGTATAAAAAGGTATATTTAAATACATTCATGCATTTAATTAGTATGAAGTTTTTATATTTAGTTTTTAAATTATATTTAGTCGAGTGCAGATTTGTATTTGTACTTCTTGTAGTTGTCCAGCAGATGATGCTGTTTGTCTCATTAGGATATCCATACACCCCGCCCATCGGACGTCCAGCCCCGCCCACATCTGACCACGCCCCATTCCGCGTGCTGCAGTCAGGGCCTATAGAGTTATTCTGCCGTTATCTTGATTCTGATTGGCCAGAAGACTCGAAAAAACATCAGCAAAGATGTTTTATTGAGAAGATGATCACTACGTTTTCAAAACCGTTTATGTTCTCCGGCATTTCGAGTCCAACGCCTACTGCATGCGCAGCATTAGACAATCAGGCTTTCAAAATAAATGTTTGACTTTTTTTCACATTTATTTTTTTCACTCGTATATCTGCAACCCACTCGAAATGGGTCCCACCAGTTGAGAACCACTGCTATAGAACACACTACAGGAGACAGCACACCCAGAAAAGCAGAATAGGGCTTCTAACTGATATTGGAATTGCGATATGATTCCCAATATAAGGAATGACCATTTATTAAAACATTCACCTTATCAAAATATATGAAATAGCTGTAAAGTGATATTTTTGCAAGGAAACTTGATTTACAAACTTTTTATAAAGTCTGTAAATCACCGTTAGTAGGCCTTCTCTGAAGCACCACAATTCAGAATGATGGTTTCACAAATGTAGCCTTAAATGACATTTGGATATTTCACTAGTCCATATTGTGATCTCGATAAAATTAATTATTATTATTATTAATTGAGCAGCCCTCATAGATCTGTGTTTCTCTGTTTCTGTACGGACTCTTCACTGATGAAGATGAAGTGTGTTGACATGATGGGATGGAGTCGGCTGGATGGGCAATGTGGCCCTCAGCAGAGTGACAGCTAGGAGGAAATCAATAAGAAGGGGGGACTATAAGAGAGCCGAGTGTCATAGAACGTTACTGTCAGAGATAAAAGATGGAGGGATGGAAACATTGCACACCACCATTACCCACAATGCACAACAGTCTGAACACTAATTATCACTAATGAGAATAAAAAACGCCTCGTGAGCAAATACTCACTCAATGTCGTGACACCTATATTTTCTGTCAAAGTGTATTGTCTTTAGTCAAAAGTCATTTTAAAATGATTTTAACAATATCATTTAACTTTTCAAAACCATTGAATATATTTGAATATTCATAATTGTTCTGTTATTCAAAGTATCATGTGGTGAGACTGACCAGTCTTGACTGCTGTTTGGAAAAGTAATATAAAAACACCTTCTAATACCTCTAATACTTATTTGGCATAATGTTTCAAATGTTATTGTAGTCCTTTAGAACATTACAAAGCGTTGATTTAATATGTAAATCATACAGAGACATTATTGAACAAAAGTAAAAGTTGACTTTTAACAAACTCTCCTAATAAATGAAAGTACTTTGTTTCTAAACACTCAAGATGACTTTCAGCTTGTACATTTCTTTTACGGAAATGATCTATTTTTACGATAAATCATGGTCGCAAAACATACAAAGCATATTTGATTAATTTAGATAAAAAAACACTTAAATCTCCTAAATTAACATTTGACATCATTTGTTGTGTACGCAACAATTTTAATGTTGGAAACATTTTAATAGATGTTTTGTATTTTAAAATGAGCCTGTTGAAAATACGTCATTGACCCTTTTGCCTGAAAGAACACACCAGGCTGATCTGTGAGTAAAATATATCAAGGCTAATCTGACATGGAAGAAGGAAACCAGTAGCCTATATGATGATTATTCTGGGAGCAGAGACGAATGATAAGGATAGGGAAATGGAGTGAGAGGAGTGAGAGGCAGAGAAGCCTCTCATACTAATCTGACAGAGGAGATCTTTTATACACACTGACAGCCTCTTCTGCTTGGCTGGCTACACCAGTCTCTCCCTCTCTCCCTCTCCTCCTCTTCAACTCTCCCTCTCTCGCCCTACTCTCATCCTCAATTACTCTTTCATCTCTCTCACTCCTTTATTCCCTCTCACTCTTTTTCGAATCCATCTCAGGCCCATACACACTGTACAGTTATGAGTGGCGTGACTTGTGAGCAGAGTGATGAGTTAGTATGAAGTTGTGATTGATATGCTCAATTTGTAATTTACAGCCACTGTGCCACCATTTCACTTCAGTTTCTCCTCTTTCAACAAATCCTTTGAAATGGAATTTGAGATGCGCATAATGGGAAATGAGCCCCCCTTGCACTCAAACAACAACAAAAATGTGCTTTACCCTGTTTTGCCCAAATACTTTATTGAGTATGATAAGGACAAATAAAACAATATATATCTTTATAGAATTTGTTACAGACATATGTTGTTGTTACAGTTCAGCATTTTTTTTTCAAATAGTCAATATCCAGATTGTGCATGAACAAATAAGCGTGCAATGAGTTTATGAAATGTCTTTCAGGCAGGGGGGGGTTAATGCCTCTGGAGGGAACACAGCTATGTTAGCCTCTGCAGACCATTTACATGCACTAAAACCTATAGAACACACTACAGGAGAGGCGAGGGTTAACCCAAAAAGCAGAATGGGGCCCCATCAAGTCCTATTCTGAAATCAAGTATGTAGAAAGGAGCCATCAGCTCAGGTAGCACTCATGTGTTTCAGCAGCTCTACTATGATGTGTTTTGAGCAGCGTTTCTCAGACAGCGTCCTGTTGCAGCTCAGCGCTCTGCATACATTACTCTCTCTCTCCCTCCCTCCCTCCCTCCCTCCCTCGTCTGCTCTCTCCATCATTTCTTCAAGTTGTGAATAAATTACTCCTCTCCGTCTCTCTGTCTGCACTTCCATTCATGTGGGTACAATAGGCTGTTCCCTGTACACTGGGAGCTTCTGGAGGGACTAATGTACTCAGGATTAAGTCCTTTCACACACGTTGTGTTCACATTACACACTCCTCACAACTCCATGTTCAGGACTGTTTCATACAACATGAAAAAGCACATATGTCTGATGGACATAAATAATGTCTGACCGTCAACATCGGTTTCTATAGGAGACTGGTGATTAAATCGGGGGATATCACTGACAATATTGGATCAGGGTCATTTAATTGAGGTATATTAAAATGTATTTCGGAGGTTATTTGATTATCTAGTGCAGGGGTTTTCAAAGTTTTACACACCGTCTTATTTGACTTTCTCAGGACTTAAACCTGTTTTTTGGGGGCAGACCCCAACAAAGAAAAAAATATATTTAAACATGTAAGCAGGGCCGGCCCTTGGCATAGGCAGTATAGGTGAATGCTAAGGGTGCATCAATCAATGGGGGGGGCGCCGGGGAAAAAAAGAAAAAGAAAAAAAAAGTTAGAAAAAAAAAAATGGTTTTAATTATTTCATAACAACACAAGTACATCTTGTTATCTTATACTAACAGAACTACGCCTATATTGCGTACAGCGTCCATAAACTATGGCGCACCCCCCCCAAATCAAGTTGAACTGCCCCAGCCCTAGTAAAAACCAGAGGTTTATGTGAAATAGTTTTTTTGAAATAATGGTTTTAGTGTGCAATTATAGGTTTTAATTTTGTATTTGTGTTCATTGAAAATAAATCAAACTCGTAACGTAAGGTCATCATCTTAACTTATTAAGATCTACAGCTTTAGTGCGTTTTGATTCAATGATGAGTACAGCCAAACTTGACAGTCTCTTCTCTGTCATAGTAGACCGCAAATACCTCATTCCTTCCGTCTACAGATGTAGCACTCCAGATCGGACTCACATGAGTGTGTCCCAGTCAAAAGCCCAGCGGATCCCAGTGGCTGGGGGTGTTGCCAAATTGCTAGAGGGCGTTGCCCAATTTCCCCATTTGTTCAATTACAGGATTTAACCATGAGATGGCGCTTCATTCATAAAATACACAAAGACAACTGGGTGTTGTAGAACTTAGTCTGTTTGCAATGTTTGCAGCTCTGCAGTTGTGTTTGCTGAATACTGTAGCATTTAATCACTTATTTGTTACTGTATGGTTTTCACAAGCTACTTTAATGAAAAAACATCAATATTTTAGATCAAATAAAGTATATAGTTTGCTTTATGCAGTATATTTCTTGTAATATTGTTGGGGTGTTTTTTACACAGTACAGTAGATTGAAGTAAATCAACTTATACATTATACATTATTGTTTAAACGATGATTCTGGAATACTGAAAAGATTAAAGTTGAATATCCTTGTTTGGTAAACAAGACATCTGATTATTAGGTCACACATAATAATCTTGACATATAAACTAACTATGAGTAAAAAGATGAATGGATTTCATATCCTAGAGAGGGTTAGTTATGTTGCGAATATTTCACAAGGTATTTGCAAATGTATTTTGAAGAACAAATAACAAGGACACAAGTCCAATTTTGTTTTGTTTTTAGATTAAATTGTCCATTACCAAAACTGTTCACCTTATGTCTAGATTTGGACTTTGATGGTAAGGGAGTATTTAGGCTTATTTTTATACATCTGACATTTTAAAATATGTTGGCTATTCACTAGATAGACATTGGTTAAGAACTTTTCTGAAGATTGAATATTTGTTCCATTTCTAAATATTCCTATTTAAAAAGTAATTTTAGAGTAAAGAAGGCTGATGCTGAAATTGGAAATAATGTGGGGCCTTCAATCACCCATTGTAATGGTGCATATTATTGACGACCAATACGATAAAATAGGTTTTTAAAATCTTACTTGCAGCTTCACAGGAAGCGCACGGCACCAGATTATGAGTTTAGATGACTAGCGTCACCACCTCCTAATGGACATTCATTTAGTTAGTAATTAACTGACATTTAGAGATGTTAAAAAGTAAAAACATACCTACCATAAGTGATAATTCCTAAATTCAGCTACAAACCATTGATGAAATGAATTCTGTTTTTAAATCCTTGAAAAAGTAGGGAGTAATTGTCGCATGTTCGGACACCCAGGGTTCCACACACTGCTTAACATTGTTTTTTAGGTATACCAGAATTGAAGATACATGAGTATAATGGCCGATGAAAAGCTATACAGGTCCTAGTACTGGTTTGACTCAAGATAATAATTAGTTGCACAAGTTTCTGAATTAGATCTATTAGACGTGTTAATATAGATTAGGTGTTAATGAACTGCAGTAGTAGTACAATAAGGAAGTGCAATTTTTTGGCTAAACACTTTTCAGGGAATGTGGGAAAACAGCTGTCCCAATGAAAAGTTAGAGATATCTTGAACATTATAGTTGTAATTGTGAATTAATAAATGATGGCGCTCCATATATACATATTTTTGTAGACAAAGGATACTGGCCTATGCTGAAACATCAAAGTCTCTGCAGAGCACAACACATGGCCAAAAAGACTGAGACCAACTGACCTTTGACCCTGACCAACAGTGTAACTTGAGAAGGCACTGTCAATGACTGACTCTGGGGTGAACCTGACCAAACTTGACTTTACAACCTGACAGTGTGAGTGTGAATGTGAGTGTATGTCTGCATGTGATCAGTGCAACTGCATGATTTAAAACAATGACTAATCAAGCATGCTTTTGGACTAACACATTATTCTAGTGCTCTGTGGGCAACGAGATGTTCTGAAAGGAACCTGCTGCCCTAACTAAATTGTTCAATCTGACCATTGATTGACAGTTTTAGAATTGACCTGCTCCATATCTGGGGATAAGATACTGTTTGATGAATGTTGACATGTCTGTAATATTGATTGAGTTATAGCAGGTAACACAGATAAAGAATCAGTGGCCAAGGGGCTACCAGAGAGATGTAAGTCCAGAATGGAATACTGAAGAAGTTGACCTGTGAGTAATGTTTCAACAGGTATAAAAGTAACTGAGGTTTGAAATGTAGAAAGAACAAATTACAGTTAAAGCTAAAACATAGTAATGTAATGAGACAGAATTTAATTTAGACAACATCATGTAACTAGCCTGGTAAAGAAGTAAAAGCCATAGACTTTATTGTTTAGGTCATTATGGGGATATACATTTCATCTACATTTATAATAGAAAGACATTTGGTGACAGTTTATTGGAATTCTGTATTAATTTTTTCAGCGGGATAATATCTAAGCACTGACGGATAGAATCAGTATCACCAGGAAGCCATTCACTTTGTTAGTATTGTGATTTTGGTTGTTTTTGAATCCATAACATTAGTGTGTTTCTTTACCAGAAACATTAGCAGTTCATATTATATTTAGATTTTTAATGGGATCTCAAGGATTTCATTTAAAAATAAACACAGATGCTTGTCAGAAATTCAGAGCTATTGAAATATGTTATTTAGTTTACCTAAAGATGTTGGGGTTCTTATTTAGTTGGCACAATCCAAGTATTAAGATTCTGAAGCTGTACAATTAATTTAGAAAACCTGTTCACAGACGTCTGTTGTTTTAAGACACCCCACCAACAGGCTCCAAGCGGCCTACGCAGTGGTGGGTCAAACAGCCGAGGGCCCCGGAGCCCTGAGCGTAGGCTTGAGGGATTTGTATCAGACTTCTCCACACAGTTTGGTAATGCAAAAAGGGGGACCCGAGACGCAGGAGGCTGACACAGCAGAGTTCGTCTGGCTGAAGGTCATCAGGACAAAGTGGCTCAACCCCAGGCTCTCCGGCCCCGACCGAGTGACCCAGCGGATCTCTCATGCCGTCCGCATAGGAGGAAAGGGGAACAGCTCGTACCACGGGAGCCAGTGTGCGGCGGGGAAACCACCTGCTAGGGCCAGGGGACGACATCAGGACGGATCTGGCTCTCGTCAAGGAGGTCGACTCGGATGCTGTCATCAGCGGACTGGAGGAGAAGGACCTCGAGGACATCCATGCAGCAGACGACTTGGAAGTGGCTGTCAGCGGGCTGGGGGACGCATCTCCCCCTCCCTATCAGCTGTCGTTGTGGGCTATTCCTCCGAGGGGGGGGGCGGCCGGGCGGGCTGATGATTCACCACCTGCTTCTTAGCACTCAGCTGCCCCCTCATGGTTCCTTCACTGCCATGGAAAGAGGTGTTCTGTTCCCAAAGATTTCAAGTACTTTGGGTCTCAGCTTCGGATGGATTTATACAATGTTTGGGGGACGGACACAGTGGAGAAGAATGACAGTGGTGTGTTTCGGGTGCCTTGTGTAGGTTGGTCTCTTTTGAAGGAGACCAAAAGGGGGAATTGTGGAAATTGATGTAAAGTATTATGGCAAAAAGTTGAATACAGCGTAATTCTGGTATATTCATTTTTATGTCACCTGATATATGGGATGTTAAGTGTTAGTTAATGAGAGAAATGTATGTGCGTTAATTTCAAGGCTCCTAAAGAGCAGGAGACGATTGGGTCACACACCTTCTGATTCTGGGTGAGCTGACTTCGGGTGGATGGAAGTTCAGAGAGGGCCTGGGGGTATGAGGGCAGTTAAGCTCTGTTGGTTAGCTGGTCCTGAGGAGGTCATGAGATGATGACTGGTAAATTCCCAACAAGTATGGCTTTCATAAAGAAAAACATATGACTATTGTGTGATAAGCTACATGATAAGATGTGTTTTGCTTCAAACTGAAACTGTTTGGTTCTCTGCTGGCACGCGCTGATTCACTGTGATACAGCATCTTTTGTATCTCCCAATGAGATGACCTGAAAAGATGACCAGCTGACCCAACCCCTCCTGTTTGTTTTGGTATGAAAGCCTGTTCGGCCTTGGGTTCGCTCTCTCTTCTCGGGCTGCCAAGACCGAAGGGTCTAAGCCGCACGTGAACCAGGGCAGGAGTACTCCTTACATTACATTATATTATATAATATGGTATTGTAATGTATTATATTGTATTGCATTATTACCTTGTATAATTAAAACAGATTATTGTTTAACCCTCGTCCTGGTTGTTTTGAGTGTTCCTTCTTTTAAAGCAAACTCATCTATCTACTCCAACAGCTCTGAAACTACGGGAAGGCCGAGGAAAAAAAATACACATGCGTTAATCGCGTTAAAATAATTAGTTATTAACGCATTAACTTGACAGCCCTAGTTAATACAGATATATTTCAGAAGTATGAATAATGGAAGCACATATTTTAATATCTTCGCCGTATTTGATCATTTTACGAAACGGAAAATACTGGAAACTGTAGATTCTGCTCAACAGGATGTATTTACCAGGGAGGGGGTGAGGTAATCCGGTAAACGGAGTGATATGAAACGAGATGAAAAGAGACGAAGAGGGACGGCGGGAACCGAAGAGAGACGGCGGGAAATGGAGAGAGACGAAGATATACGAAGACAGGCGGCGGGAGACGAAGAGAGACGAAGAGAGACGGCCGGAGACTGCGATTGAAGTAAAGTGACAGACAAACATTGAGAATTTAGATATAGTTAGATAGATTTAGAGTTTTGAAGATTCAACTATGATGAAGAGAACTCTGAACGTGAGTCAAGCTTTAAGCTTGTTTTTTGACATGGAGGAGGAGGAACCTGTGATGTTGCCCTCTGTGTCGTAGTCAGAAACCGCTTTGAAGCGTGGCACAGATAAAGACAGAAAAAACTGATAAGGAATAAGGAACTCTGACATTTTGAATAATTAACTGTATTAACCAGTTAAAAACAAACCACAAACAGCACCACACACTCAGATGGTCATATTATCTATAATGGCTGATGTCAAACAAAAAGGTTTCATCAAGCTGTAAAACTAAAAAGAATGTCTTGAAAATATTACATCATAAATAATAAGAAAGTGTTTCAAGAGTGCAAAGTCCTTGAAAAACATATGCCAAAAGCTTCCGTTATTTATTTTGGTCTCTCGGCTCTCATGTCTATTGGCTTCTTAAAAACAGCGGGGATCAGCTGTTGAACTGCTGTTGTCTTTTGCCGGGCTCCAGTGATTGGCAAATCTGGGTGATGCCTTCTGATATGATTTAGCATGTTTGGCGTGTGTTGCCGTGTTGCCATTAGCATACTGCACTGCTATCGAACAACGCCGACACACCGTCCTCGTCCAATCCACCACTCGTCCGCTCCACCACTCGCACTCCATCGTTATTTAGTCCACAGGGAACCCGAAATGTTCCCACACAGCTGATTTAAAAGAAGCAGGTGGGTTCTAGCTCCTGTGTGTTATCTGAAATCGCCATACTAACTTTTCTTCTTCTTGTATTTTGTTCGTTTTGTTGTTGTGTTTCTTCTTGTTCTTCATTTGTTGTTTAAGGGCGGCTGGCAAACAGCTTTTAGGCGCAATACCGCCCCCTGGATTATATATAATGTACTGGATACTGCCCTGAAGGACAGACTTTTTTCCCACTCGTAAAAAAAAGGTGTATTCGTCGTGTGACTGCGCGTGCTGAACCGTGACGGTACGGGACGAATACGGATACCGTTACACCCCTAATAACACTGGTAAAATGAGTTACTGTTGCTGTGGAAACTTTTGCCAACCTGCAGGTAGAACAGAGTCAATATGAGGTTCAGTAAAATCATATCTGAGCAGAAGTGGAAGAACTCAGATCTTGGTAAAAGTAAAAGTACCAGAGTAACATTTTGGATTTGTAATTTATGTAAAACTAAGTGAGGTAAATAGCATATTAAAGAAATACTTAAAATATGCTATTTATGTATAAAGAACAGTGATCTACTTATTTATGAGCGACTAAAAGGCCTTAGGCCTATTACAGCCGTATCCTATTGATTGATTGATTGATTGATTGATTGATTGATTGATTGATGTCACAATTGATGCATCACATTTTTTTTTTGGCATGGTTGTGTACTTATCGGTCTTTATTCCTGATTCTATTACTAATGTCTGTTTTTCTTTTTTATTATTGCTGGTAAAGGTGCAGCTAGTTTGACTGAATTTACTCCAGGTGGAACTAAAGTCTGATTTAACACTTGATTATATTTCACATCATTCATCCAGATCTGTAAAATAACTAAAGGTAAATACATGTAGGGGAGTAAAAGTGGACCATTTACCTCTGAACTGGAGTTGAGTAGAAGTACAAGTAGCAAAACATTGAAAAGTGTTCAGATGTAACTTAATGTCACAATAGAGTGGTGCAGTGACGAGTCCTAAAACCAGGAAGTGAGTTAGCATTTTACTACCGGTTCCCTGGTCTCAGAGCCAATGGGATTTCTCCATAGGATTTTGGAAAATAGCTGTAAATAAGGTCTGTGGTTGACACAAATTTAAGAGACGGGTCACGTTTTGTTATACACATTAAATACATCAGCAGTGACCCCACTGGTGATTTATGAAGAGTTTACGTGTCTGAAAATCGATGGTTGTTAACAAGTGGCTGAATAGGACTACAGAAGTTGTCCAGGACGTTGTACGTCATTACACCGAACACGTAAACACTCCTCTAAGTTAGTTTGCCCTGTTCTGCTTGAAAGCAAGTCCCTTCCTCCTGCAAACTGTTCAAACAAACACTTCAACTCGTTCCATTTTGAATCTGTATGTTTGAATATGGATCTTAAGTTGGCGTGAGGTTGAAGCAGCGACCCTGCTGTAGTTCCATTATAGCATAACGTTAGCATTTTGCTTCTGGCGACTAGATTTATGATTATAAAATTATAAAAGTAGGGTAGATATGTGTATATTATGAACAAAACGTGCATTTATCTAACAGGTTCGTTTTCCACAGACCTTATTTCGAGCTATTTTCCAAAATCCTATGGAGAAATCCCATTGCTTTTTTGTCGAGGGAACCCGAGCGCAGCTTACTTCCAGGTAAATACGTCATCCCTGCACCACTCTATAACCAATTGGATACCGAGCTCTAAAAACGTGACGATAATGTTTTATTCAAAGTAGCACAGGTAGCAGGGATCAGGTTAAGTGCTTATGTAAGCTATAGAGAAGGTGGAGCAGCTGATTAATATAGAGGTGGTGTCACCAGGATACAGCCAACGTGATCACTGTGTGTGAGTTAACTGTTATACAGTCATCTGTGTTGCCCTGACATTGCTGTGTGTGTGTGTGTGTGTGTGTGTGTGTGTGTGTGTGTGTGTGTGTGTGTGTGTGTGTGTGTGTGTGTGTGTGTGTGTGTGTGTGTGTGTGTGTGTGTGTGTTTACCCAGGGCAGACGGTGTGTGTCGGGCATGTGTGTGTCCCTCCTCCAGTGCTGGGAGGGCTGGTTGGATTGCGTCACCTTGCTGAGAGGGTGGGGGGGCTGAGGCACACGAAACTGTGGGAAAAATCACAAAGACAGACAAAGGTTGATATGGACGCAGAGGCCAGGGAGGGGTCAGAGGTCACAGGAAGAGGTCATGGTGAGGAGCAAGGACAAAGAGAGAGGGGGAGACACACACACACACACTTTATAAATTGAGCTTTTGACACACAATACTAGGGAATCAAAATATGATTATTTGGTATAGATTAAACAATCCAACATTATATTTAGGTAAATAAAACAATGAGTGGGTTAACAGATTATTAATTTGTAGCAATTTAGCCATAACGTTTTTGGTTAAATAATATTTCAGTTCCAGCTTCTTAAATGTGAAGATTTGCTGCTTTTGCTTTAAAATATTTAATATATTTTTAGTTTTTTCAAAAATGAGTAACTTAGGTACCATTCTCAATGCAGTTCTATTACTTGAAATTGAGTATTTTAACAGTGTGGTATTAGTACTTTTACTCAGGCAAAGAATCAGGATACTTTTTCCAGCAATGCTTTAAATGTTACACCAACTAACTGCTACAACTAAACTGAGTTGAAATAAAAAGAGATTTAGAGAGTCGTTCAGAGGAGGAGAGAGATAAGAGACAGAGGCTGTAAATAAATTGCTGGTTCATTCCCTCCACAGCTAATCCCTGATAACAGCAGGTTACAACCAGTGCAGTGAGGAAAGACAAACCCATCAAATATCATCAGCACCACACAACACCACACAAACAGGCGGGTTAGTTTGAGGAGTTCATGTTTTATAGAAGTGTGTTCTCTATAGGAAACAACAAAATACATGTTTCCTATGGGTGGTGATCAGAAGTTTCAGTTTGAACACCAGGATCCTACTAATGTGTTAATATGTATACAGTCACACCTGGAAGCCTCTCTCTACAACCATACACTGAGGAGCTGGCAGGCACCATATTGATTCAAGGAAATTGTCAATATTAGGGAAAAATGCTTATTAGCACTTGTCAAGAATTGAATGACAATATCAATACTACTCTCACATCTGTTCATTAGATATGAATCAGTAGCTGGTTAGCTTAGCTTAGCATACAGCCTGGAAAAAGGGCTATTTCCAGTCACTTCCTGCCAAAATTACAGCCCCGCCCTCTTTTCAGTGAAAACAAAGCATCAGCAAGAAGTGGAAAGATATAGTTTCATTATGTCTAAAAGCTGCTGTGCAGTGTATTGCACATTTAACAAAATAAATGAATGTGTTCTTTACTTTCACTTAGAAAAAAGGACTGACAGTTTAAGTGTTAGCCTGCCACTCTGCGGACATCCATCCTCTACTGATTTAAATTAAACCATAAATCGACGCCGATCATTTAACTCCAATAACATTGTTTCATTGTTTGCCTGTCAGATTTGGACTCCTTGTAGATACAAAATAGGCCCGGTATTATACCTTTTTCGATGTATTAGGGGAAAACTTCAGAATCTGTATTTACCGCCGTTCAATTGACAGTGAGTGTTTCACCCCAAAAAGGGGTGTGGCCTTTCCATAGTGGGAAAGTACCCGGATGTGTTGCTCTCATCTATCCAGCGTTGGAGGCGGGGTCTTGTTCATTCCTATGAGAGTTGCTCAGTGGCGCATGAAGACAAAAGGCCACAAAAGTACCCGTATCTGTCAAAATTACTCGTCATACTTGCTTCTCGAGAGCAAAAGTACCGGTATATGAGCTCATAGAGCATGCACACATCAGGTATCCCTTAAGCCCCTCCTCCTGTCTCTCCTCCTTTAGTGCATTTTACTACTTTTAGACACTAATGCATTAAATAAAGGAAACAAAAGTGTTCCTGCTGGGTATTTAGCTAAGATTTGCAGATGTTTTTATTTTTTGTAATGGTCCTTTAATCTTTATTATTTTTATAATGTTTTATGTATTCCTTTATCTAATGGGTTTTTATTTACATTATTTATTTTTGCAGTGTTATTAGCAACATCTTCTTTTAAATTGGCCTTGAATCTTAATTGTTCTAACTTTTTTGTATTTGTATTATTATTATTGTTGTTAAGAAGAGAGACATCATGTTGCTGCAGAGAGGGTATGAAATTGGTGACATTCATCACAACAACCCCTGACTTTATGAAATAAATGGTACTTCAATAATAAAGCCATAAATTCTTATTCCACACACCACTCCCCATCTTCTTATGGTACCATGAATAAAACATCAAATCATAGACTCCTATACAATATGTCCTAGATGGTAACCTATGAATAATGTATCTCTGATGGTGTTTCTTATTAATATGGGCCATGCTGGCTGGTGAGGTAACTGTGCACTAACAAACACACACGTTCCTCTCCAGAGGCTTCACTAGCATTTAAAAGCAGTGACGCCAACAGCCATATAAAACAGTGTTTGCTGCATAGTGCTGTTCCAGGACTGTTGCTTAGTGATCTAAAAACAGCTGATCTGTAATACGTTGGTCATGGCACAGAGGTGACATAACACGACAGCTGTACATACACCATCAACTACCCTTAAAGCTCAATCTCACTTTGTGCACTGGACTCAGGGTTCTCCGGTGGACATGTCTCCATGTATCCATCCTCTTCACTTCTTATCCTGTTACTGTGTCAGGGGTTGAATCAGCACTATTTTAGGACATTCTGGACAGTTATAAATTCATTAACCTAATACAAATATACCAAGACACTGACCAAAACTCACCTTTTCAGGTTGGCTTTCAATGTGTGCTAAATGTTGTTTTATAAACTCAAGTTTAATTATTTATTAATCATGGTTTCTTTTTTTATCTCTGTTAAGTGTCTTTGAGCACCTGATAAAGCGCTTGATAAATAAAATGTATTATTATTACACAATCTTTACTCATAATAAAAGTTACGTTGAAAATAATGATACTTTGATCATAGATTAATATTCAATCATACAGTTAACATTTGAATTTGAAGATAATTGAAACACAAACCAATATATGCCAATTCATATGCCGTGCTCAGCAAAAGTCAACCCAATGTTTTAAGTTTGAAGAATATTGTGTTAAGCTTGGCCCCTTCTGTACTCTACTGTATATGTTTAAAAATAAAGGCAAATACGGTCTATTTAGTTAAGTTTTTAAAATCCCAATTTACGGTTTGGCTTATACAGATTTAGGACCTAAACATTGATGGAATAGTGAATGTATTTATTTTAACTAAGTTGCAGTTTACATTAAGTCAGAATGAAAGCTGCAGAGGCTCTGGGTCATTGTTGATGTGACCAGGAATCAGATGATATGTATGTCTCCTTTCTGAATCATCTGTGAGGACAGCGGAGACAGCCCCTGGATGTCTTCAGATATTCAGTCTGCTAACAGACTCTCTGTGAGCGCAGTGAAGGCAACATCTTGGTGGGATAGATGCAGTAACACTTGTTCAACATCTGGCCGCAGTGCGTCCTGGGTTTTAATCCTTCTTGAACGCTTCTTGGATGCATTTCCACTGAGCTGTGTGTAAATGAGGTCAGAGAGTCATTACAGTGAGGAAGAGTTATCGCCATGTTCTCTGACTCATCGCTGCTCAGTGTGCAGTCCAGGATTAGTGTTCAGAGAAAGGATAAATATTACTAAGAAAAAAACACCTAATATTTATGAATGATAAAGTTCCTCATCAAATAGACCACCATTGATTAAACTATACTGCTATACTGTAATTATTAGTTTTTTCAGGGTTTTTATTTTTAATAACGTTTGCCTACTTTTTTATAGAATATGCAATACTCTTTTTATTTAATCTGCACTCTTGCTATTGCAAGCTATTCTTAAATTGCCCAGTTGAGGGACACTTGAGGGAATTCTGATTCTGATAATAGCATCTTACCTTGCATTATTCAAAGGAAACAGTATTCCTGCTAACATGTCCAACATCAACACAGATTATAATGATATCCTTCAACACTTGATTATATTAAATAATAGTCAATCTTTTCTTTTTATATTATCAGTTAAATAAGCCAACTAAATCTATCGCAAAGCCCAAACAAAGAAACTACAATTGAATATATAACTACAACTAATAACTACAGTATTTCTCTTTGTGTAAGAAAAGAAAAAGCTTAGAGAGATAGAATCATGGTAATGCTTTCTGTGCCTCGGGCTCAGTTCAGTCAGTGATATTGCTCCGTGGAACATGGTGGGAGAAAACATATGGTTTAAATCATCTGTACATAACTGTAAAGACTGAGATAGCTAAAGGTGAGTTCAAAGACACAGTTGGGCATGACCCAATGATCATAAAGAAAACATCAACAACAATATTCTGTGAAAATAACAGTGGTGCAGAAATGAGTCCTTAAAGGTCACCTATCATGCTATCTTTAGGCAATAGCATAGGTCTCAGATATATACAAATATGTCTATGAAGTGTTTTGCTCAAAATACAGGAGATGCTACCGGCAGATACTGCCGTGATGAAACGCCATATCGTGGATTATCAAGGATCCTCTCTGAAACAGTCTGGAGCTCAAAGGCTTTCTCTCTTGCCGGTTATACCACAAGGTGAGTTCCTTTTTATTTCCTGCTTCTTCACACACATGCTCTCCAGTACAGGTTAGCTCTGAGTGTTAGCGATGATAATGTAAACACCGACCATATTACGTCCAAAACAGTCGGGCATTGTTTCTGATAGCAACGTTTCTGATATGACGTCATATCGGACGCAAATCTGGATCAGCTCCGTTGTAGCCCCGTTTTTAGAGATGTGGGTACGGAGGAAAAGAGAGAGGGTTTTATTTTCTGACGCTGCGTGAGTTCCCCGACGCACCGGGGACACGTATTTATGTATAAAAGACATCAAAAAGTGCATTTTGCATGATAGGTCCCCTTTAATGCCAGAAATTACTCAGCATTTTGTCACATGCACTGTTTTTTGTTAAAGCTTGAAGAACTGTGGTTAACGACATAAAATATGTCAGTAAATACCCAACTGGTGAATGTCCACAGCTTCTTTGTATCAACAAATGAGACTACTAAGCGTCATCATGCCCAACATTAGCCTTTAGCTTAGCGATGGTGATCGGGATCTAGTTTGTTTATAGAATTAGCTTGGGGACCATATAAAAGAGTTCACTGCAAAAATCATGTGAGTGTAAAAAATAATATTAATAATAATACATGGGATTTTTATAGCGCTTTTCCTAATGCTCAAAGACGTTTAATTTGACATGCTTGCACAATTGTTATCATTGCACATTAAAAAAGTATGTATTTATTTGCAGAAGTGCAATGTATTTGTTTGCAGCAAATTGGTTCACATTTACACCGTAGTGATTCCACTTGTGTGGAGTGTTTTGACAACATACAGAACAACCAATTGTGTTGAGGAATGTTACAACACTTTCACAAGTAATTAGTTCCCTCAATGAAATTAGAACCTGGGAAATGTCAGAGGGAACTAAGGCTTCCGAGGGCCCTCAGTCAGGCTCTGTCTCACACACGCAGACACACACACATAAACACTAACCTGATTGGTTGAGGCAAAGTCATGGCCGGCTTCTGGCATACCCAGGAACATGGTGTCCCCATCCAGCTGAGGAGAACAAAAAGACAGGGCAACAATGTCAACAAACTAAAAACAAACATAGCAAAGTCAGAGAGTCAGTGGCCCTTTCTCATTTCTCGAACTCCCCTCCTCGACTCCTATCCTCGATACTTAGTCCCGCCCACAGGAGATGCGAGCGGAGGAGCCGAGGAGGGGAACCGAGGAGAGAGGAGGGGAAGCAGCAGGCGGTTAGAGAAATGAGAACTCCTCTCCTCTGAGCGGTCATTTTAAAGAGACGTCCATTAATGATGACAGGAGGCAGCAGCCCTCTGTCTGATGGACAGATGTGTTCATGATGACTTATATATTTACTTTGATTCATTCACAGTGCGGTATAATGAGACAATAACAGGCTACAGATGCGGACACGCACACACACATATATATGTGTATATATTTATATAAATAAATACAATTTCAGAATCAAACAGAGCACTCTCATAACTCGTAACACTATCAGAGACTGGATATATCCCCCCCCCCCTCTCCCCTTTGGTCGCTACAATGAGGAAAATAAATTACGGGCCAAAAGTTGTATTTACAAGTATTAAAAGTAAGCAGAGGACACCAAACCAACAGACCTGTCTGTCCGCTGCATCTACGCACACACTGTACCACACACACCTACACACTGTACCACACACACCTACACACTGTACCACACGCACACACACGCACGCACATACAGCTCCTAAATCAGGCTACAGCCGTTGTGTATTTTATTGTGAAGCACTGAATGGTTTTAGAAAAATATCGACTCTTTGTTTGTAGATATCTACTAAACTAAAGCAAATAAAGAGAGTAGGCCTGTTATACTGAGCGATATATATTATACACACTGCTCTGCTTTCTGCAAGGACCTCACAGCTGTTCTCACTGTAAACATCGCGTCGCGATGAAAGCAGTTTCTAAAATAATATCCAGGGGATGCATGCAGAGCTGTCATTGGCTGAAATAAGTCCGGCCGTGCCTCACGACTCTTTGAAACATCTCTGTTCCCGGAAATGCATCCGCGAAGGAGCCGTGGAGGACCGTGGAGGACCGTGGAGGACCCATCAGTGTATCCTCGGTTATAGCTCCTCCAGAGAGGCTCCTCGATGCTCGATGCTCGGTCCTCGACGTGCATTTAAAGAAATGGGATGTCCTTCAACATGGCGCGCTAAAATTCATTTCCGGGTCACTACCGGAGGACAGAGGAGTCGAGGAGGGGGATTTGATGAAATGAGAAAGGGCCAGAGAGACAAGAAGTGCATGGAGGTGGAGGGAACAGATCGGAGCACGCCTCCGTGTCTCCTTCACACATGGACATCCTGCTCGAGGCTGAGGGAGGAAAAGGTCCGGGCTCTGTTTACCACCAACTGAGGTTTGGGTAGAATTGTCCAAAAAGGGGCTTTTTGAACGTGGACAACAGGGAAACTATTTTCTATTACCAAGGTTACAATTGAAATAAAAAAGTAAAGTGGAACTTATGGTTGCTTCCACACACCCTTCTGTCCGCATGTATTTATTCCCATGAATCCAAATATGTATGGTATAAACATATTTGAAAATAAAATAAAATGGTGCAACATCTGCATAACTTGTTAGGCCTAGACATCTATCACTGTGTTTATCACCATTCATCCATGTCTTAAAACGTTTAAGAAACTCCAGACAACTCAGATACACTGTGAAGTGTGGACTTTATTTGATCGTTAACAGTAATAAAGTAACGTTCATATGTCGCCTTCTGATTATTATAGTGTTGTACGTTCAGAACAAAGTACTTTTACTTTTAAAGTACTTGATACTTTAATATGGTACGACAGAGGATCTAGTTTTATTCCTCATATGCAGCAAATCATAAATTAACAAAAAAGTGCTCCACATATTTGGTTCTCTCTGCTCGCACTGCGCATCCCATCATGCTGTTTCTTTTTTACCTTGAATAAAAAACACCTTTCACAAGCTGGCCTTTTCACAAGGGTAGTGTCCTCTGTCTCCAGAGGACAGTCCAGTGTTATAACACCTCTCAGTGAAACTATGTAAGGACGCATTGCCTGATTAACAATGTGCTGATAACAGCCACCATCGTGCCATGCCCATACAGCTGCTGCCTGATGTGCTCAACACTCATCCAGAGGCTGACTCACCAGTGAGCAGGAAGCACTGGTTTATATGGGAACAATAAAGAACACAGATAACCTTTCACAAACAGGTATTTCATAACTGCTCACAGTGAGGAAGGCATGTAAGCTGCTATTGGCCGTCACAGGCTGCTGTAAACTAAACACCTCTCTCTGACAGAACACCTCTTTTCAGACGCAGACCCCACCCCACGTCATGGTCATACTAGCCTAATTTTTCAAGTTGTCTGTCTTTCTTGAAAAATCCGGCCTCCGTAGTGGCGAAGCAAAGATCAACAGGATGAGAGGATATTATATGAATGAATCGTTTTTGCAAAGACGCTACAATCGATGCATCGCAAGTTCAACCCAAACTGTAGCCGATGTGCACTCTTTCAACCGGTGCACTCGCATCTTGAACGTTTATGCAGGTGCACCGATGTGAGTCGGTGAATCTTAACATCCCTAGTTGAAACGCATCGTATCGCCCCGAATCACATAATGTTGAATCAAATCGTATGGAACTGTATCGCAACAGGGGTGAATCGTATCGCCTCGCCTGGTGCTTCAAATGTATCGTTAATGTATCGTATCGTTGGCAACGTATCGAGATGCGCATCACATCGGCCTCAGTGTTGGAGATGCACATAACTAATATATACTAAAAGGTGAACATTTGTGCCGAAAATGTCATTTCTAGAAAGCAGGTTTTGAGTTTGTTCACGGAGTGAAAAGTGCCACAATCAAAAACACAAACATATTTCATAATGTAATGAATGTTAGATCATAGTGAAAAATGTCCATTCTCGTTTCTCTAAGTCTGTAAATTGTTTTTTTTGGTCTGATAATCAAGTTAATACAAGTTAAACCACATTGCATATTACTTACTCGCACCAATATTATTTTGGCAGAAATCTCTAAAGCGTTGCCATTTATTTTGGCAGTGTTCTCTTTCAAATAATTTTGCGATGGTAAAACATGTAAGTTGTAGTCCAGCTGTGTTTTAGATGAAGGCGAATTCATCACAAGAACACAGCTATTCTCCTCCTTTCCCGGTGTAACATGAAGATTGAACCATTGTCAGCTGCCCTTCTGATAATGCAGCCCACAGCACAGTGCTGCAACACCCAGATGCAGATACATGATGTGTTTAGGGCCGCAACTCATCATTATTCAATTTATTTTCTAATTATTCTCTCAATGTATCTATATCTATCGTAATTGCCTGCGTGGCGTGCTACAAACTGCCTCTCTAAGGATGGTAAGGTATGCTTAACTTTGATAACTGAATGGTTATTTAAATGTAAGGTTTGTAACACCGGCACTGCTATTAGTAGTTTCAGTCTGAAAACTGTAGTATCTTATAAAGTTACCATTACTGGTGACAACTACTTCGTACACCTGGACAACCAAACAACAAACATATTCAAACATTTCCTCATTACAGGTTCATTGTCCTGGTAGGCAAACACACACAGAACAATGTTTGAACAGGTGGGTTGAAGTAAAGCACACACACACACACACACACACACACACACACACACACACACACACACACACACACACACACACACACACACACACACACACACACACACACACACACACACACACACACACACATATATACAAATACAGGTGAACAGACAGGTGTAACTGCCCTTTCCGTTGGCCAGCTGTTGGCTTTAATGCAAATGAGGTGTCGGTTTACAGAGTCAACAGAAAACTAAAACACACAGCTGTGGAGTACTGAAGCAGCAGCTATTTGTAATGCTTCACGTGGAACCACCACAGAAATATGAAGAATAACATTGGTGAATGGTGAGAAAGATGATATATGTCTAAACACCTGATCTTCAATCTTCTTTCTTGGAACAATCAAAGTTTCTCTGACTTCACTGTCAATCAGCTTTTTCCATTTAACTCTGATGAGACATGAGATACTTCATGGACAGAGGTGGGAAGTTACTAAGTACATTTACTCAAGTATTGTACTTAAAGGGGACCTATCATGCAAAATGCACTTTTGTACGTCTTTTATACATGAATATGTGTCCCCTGTGTGTCAGGGAACTCACCAAGTGTCAGAAAACACAACTCTCTCTCTTTTCCTCCATGCAACGGATCTGATACAGACTGATACAGATTTGAAATATCTCTGACGTTAGAAACGAGGAGCTCCGCCTATATGGGCAACTCTCCACCTATCAGGAGGAGACAGCCACGGCCATTGCCGTTCGAAAGCGCTGGAGACGCTGTAGTACATATGCCAGGCCTGTAGGTGGCGCTGTAGTCTGCCACAAAAGCCGCGAAGAAGACTTCTCACAGATTCAGCCCTTGCAAAAACAGGGCTAAAATAGAGCAAATAGAGCGAAATGAGGCAAGGCTAAAATGCATGATCTGTTTGGTATTTTGAAAAAATATACACTGAACAAAAATATAAACGCAACACTTTTGTTTTTGCTCCCATTTTTCATGAGATGAACTCAAAGATCTAAAACATTTTCTATATACACAAAATGGCCTCTCGTCCAATGAAATGACTTGGTCGCTCTATGACGGGTTGAAATTGCACTGAACGCTGCGTTCCTGCAGCCCCGCAGCATGGGTTTTTTACGTTTAACGTTATATTCGCTCGGTACACTTCGGTACACACGTGTACCGAACCGAAGGGCCTGTACCGAATAATTTCGGTACGGGTACGTATACCGTTACACCCCTATTTAAAAGCTTTAGTTACTTTTAACAAAATATATTTTTGTTTAAAAAAATGTAATTAGTGGACTTTAAGTCACAAAAGAGTCAAATCATTTAAAAACTTTAATACAAGTCAATCAGAACTTTGTCAGTAAAATGCTACTTGATGCAACTATATTATCTAGAAATGTCACATGTATAAATATAATTATATACACACATAAAGTCTATTGTTCTGCACAATGAGTACTCTTACTTTTTATACTTTAATTACATTTTGCTGATAATACTTTTGTACTTTTACTTAAGTTAGATTTTTAATGCAGGACTTTTACTTGTAGTATTTTGACAATAATGTAATGGTACTTTTACTCAAGTAAAGCATCTGAATTAGGGATGCACGATAATTATCGGCCCGATAATTATCGGTCCGATATTAGGAATTATGACGTCATCCCGATAAACCTGATACCAGTATTAATAGCCCCGATATTATACAATATATTTTTTGGGTAAAAAAAAAGAAAAAAATACTGCGGTGTGGGTGGATTGGGATGAGGGGCGCTTGTCTTTCACTCGGCTCCTCCCATTTTGCCAGTACTGTGGTATTAGTGGTTTAGGAAGAGGGGAGTTCTTCACAAATCCAGCGCTCCCTAATACTTCGAACCTGATCAGTCACCTGAAACATCGCCATCGCTACGATGGTGTGTGAAAAGCGTACGAAGACAATAATACAATACAAAGTGTGTGTGTGTGTGTGTGTGTGTGTGTGTGTGTGTGTGTGTGTGTGTGTGTGTGTGTGTGTGTGTGTGTGTGTGTGTGTGTGTGTGTGTGTGGCCATATCCTGGTCCCCCAAACACTCGAAGCAAAGATGGTGGGGATCGGCACCCGCTATTTCAGCTAGGGCACGAAGGACAGGCCCGGGTCTCTAGCAGTGGCGACTCCCTGGAGGTTAGGGTTGCCAGAAACTGACCATGATCAAAATCGATTATTCGGCAGCCCTGGCGAATAATAATCGATTATTCGACCGACCCATTTTGCATTTAACTTCCTTTGGACTTGTAAGTTCGAAGTAGTTCCACGAGGAACTCTTTTTACCTGCCGGCTGCCGCTTTGTTCATCTTTAGTCGCACGTGTGAGGGAGAGAGGGGGGATGGGGGCGGTGTGTAGCGTGCTGCAGCAGCAGGCTTCCTCCAAGTTTACAGTAAAACAAACTGGTGGTGTGACCAATGACCATTTACAATTATTAATACTATTACTAATATTAGCAAATATATATTTATATATATTTTGGTTGAAACTAAGCCAGAAAAAAAAAATACATACAAAAAAAATATATATATATAAATAAAATCGATTTTTAAAAATAATATTCGATTATGGAGACTGTAGCGAATATTCGAATAATCGAATAATCGCTGGCATCCCTACTGGAGGTATGATAACTCTTTCTTCTTCTTTCAAACATCTCAGTCTCTCGTGGAATCACTTCCGCTGCTGAAGAGAAAAGGATGATGGGCAGGAGGCGAGGCCTCCTTATATACGGTGTGATGCGCGCACATTCAGGTAGGCCCGCCCTAGGCCGGCTACGTCTATAGAAGTCTCAGTGGGGGATTGCACGCAGGATAAGGTAGTACCTAGGGATGTCCCGATCACCTTTTTTTGCTCCTGATCCGATTCCGATCATTTCATTTTGACAACCGATTTTTCCCGATCCGATCTTTATGCAATGCATTAAGAGAAAAAAAAGGAAAAAAGCATTCAAGTTGTCCCTTAAGGTTATTTTTTTATTTAAATGACAGTACCCAACTACCCATTCTATCCAATATGGATATAGCTTCTTTTTTTCACAGCAGCATTGGATCAGTTCAGTTGTGCAGCATTGGATCAAAACAAAATAAAGCTTATCAGTGGTCCACCACAAAATAACCATGTAAACAAATTGAGTGCAGATAGTGCAGTAACAAAACAAAAATAACTCTACTGGAAAGAGGTAGCTTTGTGTTTGTTACTTTCGTTGCTGTTGTATATGTCTTAAGTGTAATTTGGCTTGACTTCCTATTTAGGGACATGCTTTTATTTTGAAGGAGAGGTAGCGCTGTTGACAGGAAGTTGTTGTTGCTTTGAAAACAACGTAACGGAGATTAACGGAGAAAAGTCATATCTACATATAAAGACGGAGAAAGTAAACGATAACGTGTATGGTTAAGTGTTAGCACCCCCCGAAGAGGCACAAGCTCTTACGTTGATATTGGAGATTTCAATAAATTAAATTTGGAAAAAAAACGGGGGGGGAAATGAAAAAACAAACAAAACGAATTTCCGAATAACGAAATTGAAACCAGAATAGTACTCCAACAAACGAATATTCGGATATTCGGGTACAGCCCTAGTGTACTCGCCGTGTTGTTGTTGGTGTTTGTTTCTCAGGTGGCGTATTAGATTGGTCGTGTTGAACGTAGCTCTGTTCTTTCCACCACGCGGAACCTCCTTCTTGCAAACATTGCATCTGGCTGTTACACTGCCTTCGCTTTCAATTTTATAATACTTCCAAACTGCTGACATTTTCTCTGTCCCGACTCCCGAGTCACCAGCTGAACGTAGCCTCTCGTTAGCTTACTGCTACTATTAGACACTGCGCCCACTCTGTTGCCAGATTTGAGGGAAATAAGCAACCAGGTCTATGAAAACAAGCCCAAAAAGAAGCAATACATGATGTTGTGTAATTTTAAACCAAAACGAAGGCCTCAGGATGACTTTAAGACGTGAACATGGTCATTTTTGTTTTGTAACATTAAATAAAAAAATTTAAAAAAAAATTATAAAAAAAAAAAAAAAAGATTCCCGATCCCCGATCTTTTTCTCCCGATTCCGATCTTTTAAAAATCACGTGATCGGCTCCGATCCCCGATCACGTGATCGGATCGGGACATCTCTAGTAGTACCCATAGAGTCCAGCAGAGGGCAGAGCCTGTGAGTGATATAACCACTTTGCATTCTATAATCACTATACTGCTGCTTCACATTACATAATTCAACCCTCCAGCTGTTCAAGTCCTCGGAGAGATGACCAAAAACTAATTACATTAATTCAAGTTCTGAGCTTAAGTACAATTTGAAAGTATTTGTACTTTACTCGAGTATTTTAATGTAATGCTACTTTATACTACTCCACTACATCTCATAACTAAATAGTGTACTTTTAATCATACATTAAAGTACATTTTGCTTATAATACTTCTCTACTTTTACTCAAGTCAGATTTTGAATGCAGGACTTGTTATGGAGTATTTTATTATTTCATTACTTATTACTTATTTCACCACTGCTCATGGCAGGATGGAGAAATACCATTACTGCCTGACCTCTTCATTAAAACAATGTGAATTATGGTACCTGTAGTACTACACCAGGGTTTCCATAGACTATACTTGGGCGGGCCGCCCAGGTATATTAACGGCCGCCCAAGTATATTTCGCGACCCATTTAGTTTTAGTTTTTTTTCGCGATCACGACGCCATCTGCGATTGATTTACTTGTGGACAATGATCCCTCGCGCTCTTGCTCTGATCTCGCCTCCTTCTGGCCTGTTAAGTGGCCTGCCTCACACAGGGTGACTGGCTGTCCACATGATGTGGCCTGCCGACATGGCCACTGTCATACAGATCATAAATCAAAGCCCTTGATTGGTCTCTGTGTGTCATTCAAGCTCGGGATAACCTCAGCTCAGGTGAGGTAAAGGACTCTCTGAGTGTTTAGATAGTTAACTTAGTCTAAGTTCTCAGTGGGTCTCAAACGGGTTGGTCACCATTTATGTAAACACATATTTCCATTTGAGGGGGGAGTGATTAGTAAAATATGCATGAATAAAAAATTAAAAAGTTAACTAGGTGAAAAAAGGTAAGATAAACTTTTACAACTTGTTGAGAGCTAAAACTAGTCTTTGCTGCTGCCTCAAAGAGGAGCAGGGGGGAGACAGGAGAGGCTGGTTCAGGAGCACAGACACACTCACAACTATAAATGAACCAAAAATAAATAAATAAACAAGTTTCAGTGTTTTTTCATATTGGAAATGGGATGTTATTGGTTATGGCCATGATTTTATGATTATTGAAATGTATACAGTTCTGTTTCATATAGGTGTTCCCATAGATCTAGTCTCTTTATTGTCCCCTCAAAATGCACCAGATTGATGCATTTAACTCCAACATTTAAAAAAAAATATATCTTACCGGGGGAGCATGCCCCCGGACCCTCCTAGAGGATTTGAGGTCCACCCCCACTTAAAATCACATGGATAGGTTCCTAAATACATTTACCATTTTTTTTTAAATAGTAACCCATGTCCATATGTTTATTTGTGGGCAGTAGATTTAAACTATAGGGCTATCACTATGGGCCCTGCCTGTTCGCTCTGCCATCCCGTGAAGGGTCTGCTAACAAGCGACCAACAGAAAGGTTCATGTTAATGTTGTTGCACGTCACAAAGGCACGTCTCCTCAACCCTCCACCCCCCCCCCCTGTTACCACCGCCCCCCCAAGTATATTTCAGATATGTGGGAAACACTGTACACTATGATGGCTGTTACTGCGGTAACCATGTCTGTGATGCACCAAGACTGTAATCTTTAGTGTTACACCTTTGAATACTACATATAGGTTACATACATATGTCTTACAAGACAGCAGTTTAACATGTTTTAAAGTTACACGCTTGTAATGTGCTTGTTTACCTTACACCTAATGCACCAAATCATAACTGATCCTCAACTCAAAGTGTCACCACCTCTTCACGCTACCTGTCGCACTAATGCAACACCTCTCAGTCAGTGTGCAGAAAGATAGATCATCAAGCTCTCCATGTTTTTATGCAACTAAATATTCTGGTGCAATCCATTCATTTGGCATTTTGCAGTCAGATATAATGTACACCTGTTTCTAGGGGTAACGGTTCACAGAAGTCACGGTTCGGTTCGTACCTCGGTTTGGGGGTCACTGTTCGGTACGGATTCGGTACAACAAGGAAAAGCAAAAAAAAGTCCCAAATGCATAATTTTCTTTTGCTGTTATTTATTTGTAACAGTAGTGCAAGTTTTGTTATGAAAATAAGGAACTCTAACATTTGGAATCATTAACTGTATTACACAGTTAAAAACAAACCACAAACAGTACCACTCAGATGGCCATATTATTTATAATGGCTGATGTCAAACAAAAAGGTTAAATAAGCTGAACAACTAAAAAGAATGTCTTGAAAATATTAAAATAAATAATAAGAAAGTGTTTCAATCACAATCAATAAAAGGCAATACAGAACTGTATAACATCTTCTGATGTCAAAAATATCAAATAAATACAATGATAAATATAAAACAAAATGTGTACCTTTAGGAGCAATGTCTAACATGTGTAATTAACTTGTGAGTGTGTGAGGCCATTATGCCTAAATAAAGGTACTCAAGCTTTACTCTATTTTCAAGTTGTTCTTCAGAAAGATGAGTTTGTCCACGTTGTCAGCAGTGAGGGCAGATCTGTTGGCGGTAACTATGTCACCTGCCGTCGAGGAAACCCTCTCGCTGGGGACTGAGACTGACTCGGATGTGACTGAGCATGTTAGACGTGTTACCACTAGCATACCGCACCGCTGTCGAACAACGCCGACACACCGTCCTCGTCCGATCCACAACTCGCACCCCATCATTGTTGTGAACCCGAAATGTTCCCACACAGCTGATTTAAAAGAAGCAGGTGGGTCTTCTAGCTCCTGTGTGTTGTGTGAACTCGCCGTAGCTACTAACTTTTCTTCTTCATGTATTGTGTTTGTTTTGTTGTGTTTTGTTTTGTTCTTGTTCTACATTTGTTATTTACGGGCGGCTGGCTTTTAGGCGCAATACCGCCCCCTGGATTATATATAGTGTAATACTGCCCTGAGTGACAGACTTTTTTCCCACTCATAAAAAAAGGCGTATTCGCCGTGTGACTGCATGTGCCGAACCGTGACGTCCGAACCGTGACGTCCGAACCGTGACGGTACAGGACAAATACGGATACCGTTACACCCCTACCTGTTTCTGATTAAACAAAAACATGTTTTTCTTCTTATCATAATATCTTCTGAAAACAAATGCCCACACATACACACACACACACAAACATACACACACACGCCCTGGCGACCGGACATCTTCTTCATAAAACTAATAATATGGCGTAATAATCGGGCAGTTCGATGTGTCTAACCATAAGAAAGTATCTCGTGTGCACGAGAAAGTATATCGTGCGCACAAATTAATCAAATGTGGCCTCGTTTTATTTATTTTTCTCTCTATGAACCCTCCAGGGCTCCCTACTAATCCATTAGTTGATTGACAATTATAATCAGATCATTGGTCATTTATCAAGCAAGATATTCTGTGGTGCCCGCTTCCTAATGTGAAGATCTGCCGATTTTAGTTGTCATAAATGATAGCAAATGGAATGTTTTTATTTGTTTCTAAACATTTCATAGACTAAATGATGAATCTGTTTATAAAGAAGGTAATTAGCAGAATAATTAAGGATGAAAATACTCCGGAGAAAGAGTATCTAGAGTGCTACCGCCTCTGTACTTACAGTATACGAGTCGAGTGTGTGTATGTGAGTGTTTGTGTGAGTGTACTGTACAGTGAGCGAAATACAGAGGATAGCCTCTCACTCATCTCTGGTGCTGTGTGTGTGTGTGTGTGTGTGTGTGTGTGTGTGTGTGTGTGTGTGTGTGTGTGTGTGTGTGTGTGTGTGTGTGTGTGTGTGTGTGTGTGTGTGTGTGTGTGTGTGTGTGTGTGTGTGTGTGTGTGTGTGTGTGTGTGTGTGTGTGTGTGTGTGTGTGTGTGTGTGTGTGTGTGTGTGTGTGTGTGTGTGTGTGTGTGTGTGTAAAGCAATGGTTTGAATAACAAGCAGCCAGCTAAGTGGGTCAGGGTCGGAGGAAGGGGGGGGAAAGGGGGAGAGAGACTATTAGGATGACAGACAAGGACAAAGGAAAAGAGAGGAATACAGTGTATCAAGGAAAAAAGGGAGCAGCAAGAGGAAGAGGAAGAGAAGTTCTGAGAAATTAAATGTAATTAAGATAAGATTAGGAGGAAGAGGTAGAGAGAGAATATTATGGGGGGGGGTACATTGGATGAGTGAGATTTCACACCCTTTCCTTCAGACCTTAAATTCAGCTAATAATATCCTCTTCAACTAAATTGGAAATATTCATTCCTGCTTTAAAAGTGATGATACGGAAAGCAAATCATTGTTCAATAAGAACAGCTTTGAAGTGAAAGCATTGAGAAAAGAGATGAAACTGTCCTGGAAAAAAAAATGTAAACCATAATATGGTGAATCTGATTGAATTGAACAGAACGCAGCATTGCTACAGATGTGTTTTGGATCATTTCGATAAGGGGTTTGGGATGTTATCTTTGTTCAAATGTGTAAAAATCACAGTTCTATCAGCGGTGGGTTTGGGAGGCGTGTGAAACTATGTGGCTGGACGGCACTGAGTGGATTTCAGTTGACTCTAAACTGCAGCGAGGGACATAAATCAAGTGTGTACAGTGAGAGATAGATGGAGAAAGAGAGGGGGAGAGTAATGGGTGACTCGTGTGTGTTTGTGTGAGAGAGAGAGGGAGATTCACACAGCTGTGGTAGTTTAGCTCAGCTATTGTTTATCTGTCTTATCTCTGTCACCATGACAGCAAAATAAACCAAGTTGTATTGGCTAAACTGTGTTCACTCCAACTGTACGTCTAGATTTAGTGTTACTTTAGTGTGTATCTCTGAGTGTGTTAGAATGATTTCAGTAAAGACAGAGAGGGTTTTATTCATTCTTTTGGTGAATTATACCTGACTAAATGATACAGTCCAGTGTTTCCCCTAGGATGGAGTCATAGCAGCGATGCTAAGGCACGCGGGCCTAGCATAATGTGAGCGCGGAGCGCGTGGATTTTTTAGTGTGTGCGCGTGCGAAGTGCGGCCCGCCAATTTGTTTCTATGTGTCTGCCAGCACAAGAAAGGCTCTTGAGGCCTAGTGCCAGGACCGGTTCTAGCCAATTTGCTGCCCTAGGCGATATTTTATATATAAAGAATAAATGAAAAATCTCTACAAAAGACAAATATACTACAAAAACAGAAACTTATTGACATAGGTAATAGACGTCAAAATGGCTTCAAATGTATTTAGTGTTGCATGAACATGTTTTAATTGGGGGGTGGACGTCACATCCTCTAGGGAGGTCCGGGGGTATGCCCCCCCACCCGGGAAGATTTTTTTGAACATTTTAAAGTAAAATGCTTCAATCTGGTGCACTTTGAGCTAGGGCTGTGCGATTATGGCCAAAATCATAATCACGATTATTTGGGTCAATAATTGATATCACGATTATTTTGACGATTATTCATTGACCATTTATTGAACTTTAAAACAAATAATATTTTACCAATAAACAAGATCAACAAATATATTGGAGCGCACTTCCAAAACCATACTAAACATATATTATTAATATGATAAATAAAAATAAATTAGACCAAAATTAATTAAATCAAATATGATGCAGTGCACTGTCACAACCTTCTGAAAACTCCTTAACATATAGCCAACATGTTGGTAAAACATATTCAACATATTCCACTCGGTTAAACGTTGAAGGCTGGCCAACCCTCATGGTCCAGAAGAAACAGGAAATAAATGTTGAACGACAATTTAAGACCAAATAAAAATGTTTAGGCCACCATGGCAAATGCTGGTAGGGCTGCTCATGTCATCTCTTAAAGATTGTTTGCAAGAAACCTGTTGACATGGTCTGGTTTCAGAGATGAGCGCAGGCAGGTGACAAGCCACCTGTACTGAAGACTAGGGATCGACCGATATGGCTTTTTCAAGGCCGATACCAATACCGATTATTAGTAATCAAGGAGACCGATAACCGATATTTGGAACCGATATACATTTGCAGTAAAATCAGAAGATCTTGGTGTCAAAATGTAGAATAACACAAACTCCAACACAACTTCTTTGAAATGCATTTAAGCATAGCCTATATTATGTTTAATTAACTTTTAAACATCTTACAACTGGTTTCCTCTCTGTGCCCTTTTCTTTAGTGCAGCCATCTGCAATGAGTTAGAGAGACAAGAAGTGGGGCAGCAGGCTGACATGCTTAACTAACAATAATGCTTAATTTATTATATCAAACCAATGCCTGTCTGTCTAGCATAAAATCCCAATAAACTGCTAGCAACTGCAAAACACTATGCTAGCTAATGTTTTGCAAACTATTAAAAGTGAGGCTATTGCAGTAGACCTAACGTTAGACTAGTAGCCTCACTTCTAATATTTTGCTAAACATTTGCTAAATACATGTTGGCTAGCTAATGAGCTTCACATATCAACCTGAAAAACTGCGAGGCTTCACTCGCAGCCCCCCCTCCGCACCACAGTTCCGCTGCAAGACGCTGCACGCTGACTGACTTCCCCCGTCCCTGTGTAACTGGGAAGCTGATAGAATTAGATCAATAGATCGTGCTGTTTTTGCAACTTCAGCATATGGGATCGGGATGTTTATTGAACTTCGGCTTTCAACTGATTTACCTTCGAAACACATGTATGGCTCTGCCGCTCAGCGCTGCTGCTTGCCTCTGTCTGTGTCTGCGTTCTTCGCACCTGCCTGTAATCTGAGAAGGTCCCGCCTCTATGGCTGGCTCCCGCCCGGAAAATCTTCAGTGTTGATTGACACTTCAGTAATAGCCTATCAGATAGCGCTGTGGGCGGGACATTGCTCGTGTACAGAGAGTGGTGACTGCAGACAGAGAAACGGCCGCATCAGAGCCAAAGTGTTATCGGCAATTTTATAAAAAAAAGGCTGATACCGATAATCGGTCAAATGAGGAATATCGGCCCCGATAATCGGCCTGGCCGATAATCGGTCGACCCCTACTGAAGACCCTCAGCCACGCCCCGACACATGGGGTAACGCCGGCCAATCACAAAGCTTTGATGCGTTCAAGTGCATTATTCTGGCACAGGAAGATTATGTTACAGGACATTAACGATAAAACAGAATATTGTTGTTCTATTTTTAGACACATCTCGCGATCGACTGGTTGGGCACCCCTGGGCTAGACCATAGGTCTGTTGTGGTAGCAAAGTAGTCAGCTGAAGCCACATCTCTCTCAACTTCCCCACGGCATGTGTCATATAGTGCAGGCAGCGCAGACCTGCTGAAATAATACCGAGACGGCATCGCGTAACGCTTGTCCAACGTGTTGACAAGTTGCTTGAAGCCCTGGTTGCTAACAGTGCTAACTGGGCACATATCTTTAGCGATGTGAAATGTAATGGCAAAGTACTTGCAAATAGTGGAAATAGTTTTACCCTTCTTTTTAACGAGTTGCTGCTCTTGTTCTGACATCTTCGCTCGCGCTGAACACTCACAACACATGTCACTCCCAAGTGGCCGAGTGGACTTTTAGGGAGGGGCGAAAGCGCACCCAGCAAAATAATCGTATTTTGTCAATTATGCTGTTTTCATAATCGTCGCAAGCCATAATCGTAATCGCGATTAAAATACGATTAATTGCACAGCCCTACTTTGAGCACACGATTACTAGAGACCTGATCTAGATCTAAAACACCCATATGAAAAAGATCGGTTTACATTTTAATAATCAATAAATATGTGAACATAACCAATAACATACCATAGCCAATAACAAATAAATGTAACTTATTTTATTTTTGTTGTTCATTCATATCTTATTTGACCTAGTTAACATTTATTTATTCATGCATATTTTTGTATCTCTCCAACTTTAAACTATATTTTTGGTTTATTGTCCTATAGTATACATTGGAATGATTTCAAACCTGTTTTTATTTATCCTAATAATTATAAAGGAGTGCCTTAGAAATATGTGTTTACATAATTTGTAAACACATATTTGTTTGAGATAACTTAGACTAAAATTAACTATCTAAACACTGAGTCCTTTACCTCACTGAGCCTCTCAGTCTGACAGGAGAGCTCTCCTCCACCCTGGTTGTAGAAACATCTACTTCTTATATCCGTTAGCGCAGCTAGCACCATATTCTAATAACAACAGCGCCGATACCGGTGCGCCCTCTCTCTCTCTCCCTCGCTCGCTCTCTCGCTCCCATGCTCACACTTTTCGAATATTCGGTGTGGAGAGAATTATTTATTTATTTAATAAAAAAACAAATTTTCAAATTGTTTTCATAATACGCTCCGAGACACCTGACAACACGCTGTTAAGCAGAAGCGCAGAAAGAGCATACTATTATGATTTATATTTATTTATTGTCTCAGTACTCGCATACATTAAAACTAAATATGTCCTCTGCATTTAACCCAGCGCCCGGGGACCAAATCTGGTTCCAAATTCCGTCTATAACATTTTACAACCTGAAGATACAAAACACATATTTCTGTTATAACAACAATACTTTTAATAACATAGCCGTAACAGTAGGCCTAACAGTGTAATACTTGTTACCGATACAGTAAACAAAATTTAAATAAATGAAGAACGAAAAATAAATGAACGAACTGTATGCCAATAATTGCCTTAGCCCCAGATGTTCCCACATTGCTCCTATTAATTTCACTATTCGGATAAAATTGAAAAACTAATATAAAAAAATAATTCGGTTGCTTGCTTGCAACTATTTTCCAAGCAAAGTAAGTGCACGATTTTATCATGTGTAACGTTACTGTTTAAACGGCGGATAAAGCAGCTTCATCATGGCAACTTGACAACAGCTAAGCTAAGCTAGGCTAGTACTTACAGCATCCGGTGACTTTTCAGAGTTGTTGTGCCACCGTGGTAGGCCAGTTTCTTGTTGCATATTTGGCAAATGGTCCCACACAGCTGAAGTCTTCCGCATTTTGTGTTCAGGTGTGTGAAACGAGGTGAAGCGAGGTGAAGCGTGCCGTTTGCATTCGTGACTGTGAGTGAACGCGATGTCAGGAGCACAGGCTGAGATTGTATATATTTCCGCATTTTAACAGTGCAATTCAAAAGTATAAATATAGTATAAAAATATGGCAATTCACCTTTATTGATAGCATACATTTAGGGGGGGAAAACAATTTGTTTTTGAAAAAAAAAAAACGAATAATGAAATTGAAACCCGAATAGTTAGCCAACGAACGAATATTCGAATAGTCGAATATTCGGGTACAGCCCTAGTACATACAGTGGCAATGTCGCAAGATTTAGCAAAAATACACCTTTGTTGAACATACAGTAACACAAATACTACAAATCCACATAACAAACAATCAAAAATGAAAAAGGGTATATAGGAGAAACACTGCAGTCTGAATCTGTAAAAATCTGTCTTTGGAGCTTCTGAAATTCCTTCGTAATTAAGTGATTCTCTGCAGGATCTGCTTTCTTTTCTTGTGTGTTAAAAAAGCCTTACACTCAGATCGGTTTACTCTTTGTTTTCTTTGCTACTGATCAAATGTTTAAATATTTCTGAAGAATGCATTCGGCCCTCAGAGGGGGGGGTGATGTGATCAAGGTTAATATGGAGAAAACAGTTCGGGCAGTCCCTGCTGAAAGACCTTCAAAGTGACTGACAGTTGAGTTGCACTTAGTTGTGGAATTACAATTAAACAGATCACTTAAACCCCGCTTCACCTCCACACAGCTGGCCACTCAGTGCGTGAAGTGGTTTTGAATGTTGGATTGTTCGCTCCGGACAGTTACAGTATTGTTAGAAAGCCTCCCCCGAATTCTTACGTGTGAAAGGTTGGGGGGGGGGTTCCGAAGCACCTCTGATCGTGCTTATAACTTCCTGAAAAGTCTTTTCCTCTTGTCACAGAATGCTCTACCCTTATGATACATCATAAAGTGGCTGATCAGGAAGTTAGCATATCAAGAGCTCCCTCAACTAAAGCAATGACATGTTCCATTGAATTCAGGAATATTACAGAAGGTCTCTGGCAAACACACATTTATGACCTGTTGTTTAAGAGGATAATGTCCACATATTACCATTTTATAATAGTTGAAGCGTAAATGCAATAGCCAGAACTAAATAGTTAGTAATGCTCTAAACTAACAACATAACGGTCTCATGACTCCACGTCACCACTGCTGAGCTAAAGGCGGCTAATGTTCGGTTAACGTTTAGTAGTCTTATTTAGTCACTTGTTAGCAACTGCTGTTTTTATGAAACAAAACATTTTCAGAGGTTCATCACTGGGGTATTTACTGACATATGTTATGTTGATGGGCAAAATGTAAAAATCTCATAAACATGTATTAACCACAGACCTTATTTTGGGAGCCTAACCAAAAAAATATTTTGAAAAACAGACTTTGTGACGAGGGAGATCAAATCTTAGGGGATAAAATCTTAATTTTCGAGTTTAGGACTCCAACACCAGGCTTTATTCATTTTTTTAAATACTACTGCTGACACTCCTAAGTTAATGTTTGCCCTGCAGTGCCAAGCTCTTCTTTTTGCTTTGGGGTAACACTTTCTGTTACTGAAACTTGACCTGAAACATTGTAAATGTAGATTACAAAAATCTGGAGCTGTAACTTAAGCTAATGATCATATGTGGCATATATCCACTGCATCTATTCCACTGAACTGAACTGTAGAACTGAACTGTAGAACTGAACTGTAGATTAGCAGTATGATTTCTTAGACAAGTATGATTTCTTCGACAAGTTTTTGATACTACAAAAAAACCAGGGTCAAAACAGTTATGGCATCAAACATTTAACATTTGATGTATCGATACTAATTATCACTACATATGATAATTCCTCAGGAACTGATCCAATCTTTGCCACCAAGTGAATTGATCCAAGTTATTGTCACTAATACAGTGCACTACAGACAGAACAATGCAGCAGTGATTGCAATATGTGATTTGATTGCAATATGTTTGTTTTGGAAACGAAATCCTGATAATTAGTCTCTTCTGGCAGCGTTCTATCTCCGCCCATCTGTTCCATTTGGCATCCCTCCACCAACCAGGAGTCCCTCATCGCTGTTTCCCCACCATCCGACCAACTGAGATGTGTTCAGAGCCGCCGAAACAAAAGCAACGATGCTATAAGTCACCCAATCATCAGCAAGCTTAAGAGGAGGGGGAGGGAGAGGTGGGCTGGCAAAGTGTTCAGTGGAAGGAGTGACAGCCAACACAGACAGACGGACGGACAGATTGGCTGCTTGTGTTCTGATAGATAATTAGATGAGATGCCGACACTGTAAAACTCTAGGAAGAGACAATGGGAGTGTGAAACTGAAAAAAAAAATACTGGGAACAGGCCATAAGATAAGAGACCAAATACATCCTAACATGGTTGCAAAGAGTCTGAAAAATTACGGGAACGTTTCCAAAGCAAGTTAAGCTCAAGTATATGCAGATTATTGAACAATTTTCAAGATCTGCAGTCAGTTTGGGGCAGGAGTCAGGCTGTTCCTCAATCATTCTTTAATAGTTCTTAAGACATTAGCGCCAAGACAAGTGAAAAGTCCCAGGTTAGTAAATAACATGTATAGCTGGAATGCAGTATGTATGCAATAAGCACAGATACTAGGGGTGTAACGGTATACGTGCCCATACCGAAATTATTTAAAAAACGCAAAAAATATGTTATGTTTTGTGATAATTTTTTCTGCTGTACCGAAAAGGTACCGAAACGAACCGGGACCTAAAAACCGAGGTACGTACCGAACCTAAAGGTTTGTGAACCATTACACCCCTAACAGATACGTTTTGAAAAAGCACGGCAGCCACCCGTTGAGTGTGCGTTCCCATCACATGCTAAACCGGAAGTCAATTTTGGTAAATGTAAATAAAATATAAAATTCAATATTTTAATCGGGAATTGTATTCTGGGTGAAATAAAAACATGAAAAAGCTAAACTATGTCTAATGGAATATTTGTGTGAAATGTGACCATGCACTGAATTATGAGCGCTCACTAATGTCAATGTTGTAATGTTGATTTGATTACTGGAGTGAATATATTTCATATTGTGTAACTGATGTTCCAGTTAACCAGGCAGAGTAGTAAGCACACAGACTATAACCAGTAACACCTTCTGATTGCTTATTTTGCTAGCTAACCTTGTAGCATGTAGCTTAATTACGATAATTGAAGAAGCTATTATATATTTCATTTAATACATTTCATTCTGTTTTGTAAATATTTTTTTTATGAAATTGGTTGTTAACTTTAATGCCGAGCACCAGTGTTTCCGCCAGACCAGGGCTGAGAGGGCGTCCACCCCGAGAGCAGGGGGGGTCACGTCGTGTCACGTGACTTGAATTTTGAATTGAGCCGTCCCTTATAGATACTATCTCTTTACGCATGCACACACACAATTTTGAATTCTCTTAACGTCTCCCTGCCGACAGGGACACCCCTCCTGGCATGGTCCTTGGAAGATGCGGCGGTGTTTTGTTTTTTTCCGTCACAGGAACGCGCTTTGCTGACGGCGAAAATAATCCCACCAGACTCCTTTGCCCCTCCAACAGAGGGATGTCCTTTTTCCTTTTCGTTAGAGATGTCCCGATCCGATCACGTGATCGGGGATCGGGGATCGATCACGTGATTTTCAAAAGATCGGAATCGGGAGAAAAAAATCGGGGATCGGGAATTTTAATTTTTTATAAAATATATTTATTATTTTATTTAATGTTACAAAACAAAAATGACCATGCTCAGATCTTAAAGTCATCCTGAGGACTTAGTTTTGGTTTCAAATTACACAACATCATGTATGTGTTGCTTCTTTTGGGCTTGTTTTCAGACCTGGTTGCTTATTTCTCTCAAATCTGGCAACAGAGTGGGCGCAGTGTCTAATAGTAGCAGTAAGCTAACGAGAGGCTACGTTCAGCTGGTGACTCGGGAGTCGGGACAAAGAAAATGTCAGGAGTTTGGAAGTATTATAAAATTGAAAGCGATGGCAGTGTAACAGCCAGGGCTCGAGCTTAAGGACGTCCCGTTGTCCCGGGGCCGGAGAAAATAGTGTCGGTGTTATGTGTTTGTGCCCTGATCAGGCGCTCCTAGTGTGATGTGTCATGTCTAGCTGTAGTTTCCTGTTATGGTTTTGTAGTCCTTATCGTTTCTCCTCCAGGTGTACCCATTTGTAATTAACCCAGGTGTGTCTTGTCTCGTCATTACCTCATGTATAAGGATTCTGCTTTCCCCTTTGTCTGTGGCTGATCCTGTCTGTGCAGTACGTGTTCTTGTCTGTCATTACTTTATATTTCCTTTGTCCAACCATGGTGGTAATTATTAATTAAATTCTTCTTTTGACTACTTCGGCTACCGTCTCCTTTATTATGTTGCCTTGACTCGACATTGAGCCTGCTAACAGTCAATGGTTACGTAATATGGGGGCTCGTGCCAAACTGATTTGAGCAGGAATTTGGTGGTGGCCGCTGAGCTTAGTCCACACTTTGAATTATGGTTGACAGTGTCGTGTGTGTGGCCCATGTTTTATACCCTCTTGGTAAATAATTCTCCAATAAGGAGCGTTTTCATCCAGCTAGGGCAGCTGGACCATTTTCTATGGTTCCTTCCTTCGCCTGGAAGACATACCGTCTATGCTGGTCGGGGTAGTAGGAAGACCCTGTCAGGCTCCTCCTAGGCCGGCGTATGTCAGCTAGTTAGTTATATAGGGGGTCTGATAGTGAGGGATGGAAACGTTTAAGGGATGGGCCTTAGTTTTTTTTTTCCTGTTTTGAACACACGACAGTTGTTAATCTCTTGCGAATAATTTTGAGTGTGGATGCTTCAGAAGGTCATACCGGTGCTCTTCTCTATTTAGTGGATAGCGGTAGGGGAGCGGTGGCCAGAGTTATTAAGAACAGACTGTACAGACGTGTAGGGTGAAGCCGGTTTTGTTTGTTTTTTGTGTATATGTTAATTGGTTGGTCGTATATGCTGGTGGAAGCGGGATTGGTTCTTTAGTTTCTTCCTCCCCCGGTGTGACGGTACTAGGGCAGGTATGCCTGTGAAGGTATGTGATTTTGTGGCTAGGCCAACGGTCAACGTGTTGAGCTTGTGCACTAAGGAGGAATTATCGGGGATAGCAGAGCATTACGGTGTCAGGCTTGCCCCGAGCATGAAAAAGCAGCAGCAGCGGTTAGCGCTGGTGGAGGCTTTGACCGCCATGGAGGTTATGGAGTCTGTGGGCAAACCTGAGGAGCAGGAGGTAGTCACATGTGACCCGGTTTCGGAGAACCAGGTTTTGCTGAGGAAGATGGAACTAGAGTTTAAATTCGAGCAGCTGAGACATGCAGAGCGGTTATGCGCTCGGGAAGCGGAGGAGGCAGAACGTGGGCGTGTGCATGAGCTTGAGCTTGGAAGGCTTGGGGTAGAGGCGCGGGCAGTGCATCATGAAACTGGGTTCGATGCTACTAGGCACCTACGTCTGGTCCCGCAATTTTCCGAGAAGGATGTTGACAAATATTTGTCTATGTTCGAAAATATAGCCACAACTCTGAAATGGCCTAATGACCAGTGGACAGTACTTCTCCAGAGCGCACTCACCGGGAAAGCACAACACGTTTACGCGTCACTTTGCCCAAACACCCAGGATTACGCCGTGGTGAAGGCTGCTATCCTTAGGGCTTACGAGCTTGTGCCGGAGGCGTATAGGCAGAGGTTTCGCGCTCTTAGAAAGAACAATGTGCAAACCTACGTGGAGTTTGCTTACGAGAAGGGGCTGTTGTTTGATCGTTGGTGCGCGTCGGAGAAGGTGGACACTTTGGTTAAGATGCGGGAACTCGTGCTTCTTGAGGAGTTTAAGTCCTATTGTTTGCCCGATAATGTGGCGATGTACATTAATGAACATAAGGTGACTGAGTGCTCGGTGGCTGCGAGCCTGGCGGATGAGTTCGTGTTGACGCACAAAGTGCTCTTTGACAGACCTAATTATCCTGTGCGCAGGGTGGAGAGTAGACCGAGGTGGGACTTGGGTGACAGGCCTGTGGCCTCTGGCGGTGGCAGTGTGGGCCAGGTTGCTGAGCGGGGAATGAGGGGAGAAATGCGTGAGTGTTACCACTGTGGTAAAAAAGGCCACATAAAGGAGAACTGTTTTGCCCTTACCCGTCCCAGTAAACAAATATCGTTGATAATGACACCCACACCCACACACACATCTCTGAGTAGGGATGCCCAAAGGGGTGAGGATATGAAAGCGTACTTACCGTTCATCAGTGAGGGGTTTGTATCCTTGTCCGGCGAAGGGGTGAAGGTTCCTGTGACCATATTAAGGGATACGGCTGCGTCCCAGTCATTTATTCGGAGAGATGTGCTGCCTTTTGACAGTGGTTCAGAGGTGGATGCTGGGATGACTGTCAGGTCTTTTGGGATGCATGTCATGGAAGTTCCGCTTCACACTATCCATCTTACATCTGAGTTGGTGTCGGGGCCAGTGGTAATTGGGGTGGAAAATTGTTTTCCTGTCGAGGGCGTATCATTAATTCTCGGGAATGATCTGGCAGGGGGTAGGGTCCTCGTGAAGGCAGATGTGACTTGTGTGCCAGCAGAGTCTGGGGCGGTGGACGTCCTGGCGGATGCGTATCCGAGAGTGTTCTCCTCATGTACAGTCACGCGGGCCATGGGTATTAAGGCTCTGGCCGAGGAAAAGGATGACGTGGACTTGTTTGATACCATCATAGCGACTGTTAACGGGGTGCCTGAGTGTCGTGACCCACTTATGGATAATCCCCAGGGTGCAGTACCACGGGGGCCTGAGGTGGAGGGGGCACTCCCGGGGCAACCCGACTTGTGGTCATCATCTCAGTTTGTTCCTGAAATTGCCCCTCTTGAAGGTGATGCTGTTCTTCCATCTATTCCAGCCGGTCTCAGCCCTTTACTGCCCTCTACTTCCTCGTGTGAGTCTGCCAGTAGCGCGGCTGGGTTTTCTTTTGCTCGTGAGGAGCTTATCGCGGAACAGGGTAGAGATCCAAGCCTGTCAGGCCTTTTTGTGAACACAGCAGGAGTGGGAGAGAGTGAGGTTTCTAAAAGTTGCTATATCCTGAGGGACGGGGTATTGCTGCGTAAATGGTCTCCTAGCCTCGACGCGTCAGCGGAGAATGATTGAAATGTGGTGACGCAGGTTGTGGTTCCGTTTAAATACCGTCACGATATTCTGTGTTTGGCTCACGATCACAGGCTCGCAGGACATCTGGGGGTCAATAAGACGTATGATAGAGTGCTGCGTCAATTTTTTTGGCCAGGGTTGAAACGGGATGTGGTGCAGCACTGCAGGGGGTGTTCAACGTGTCAGGTGGTGGGTAAACCTAATGGGGTCATTCCACCGGCGCCACTCTACCCTATCCCGGCAGTGGGGGAACCTTTTGAGAGGGTTATCATTGATTGTGTAGGTCCACTCCCTAGAACCAAGGCAGGTAATAGCTTTCTTTTGACCATTATGTGTGCCAACACACGGTTTCCGGAAGCAATTCCGCTGAAACGGATAACGGCCAAAACAGTGTCACAGGCCTTGGTGAGGTTTTTCTCCGTTTTTGGTTTGCCTCGCGTGGTACAGTCCGACCAAGGTACGAATTTTTTATCCCGCATCTTCTCGCAGGTTTTAAAGCAGCTGGATATATCGCATAGTTTCTCTAGCCCATATCACCCACAATCCCAGGGGGCTTTGGAAAGGTTCCACTCCACGCTAAAAACAATGCTTCGGGCGTTCTGTCGTGACACGAAGGACGACTGGGATGAAGGGGTTCATTTAATGTTGTTTGCCGCAAGGGAGGTGGTGCAGGAATCTTTGGGATTCAGTCCTGCAGAGCTGGTATTTGCGCATTCGGTTAGGGGACCGCTTAAGCTGCTGAGGGAGAAGTGGTTGGGGGAGAGCGAGCCGAAGAACCTGTTAGACTATGTCTGTGGCTTTAGGGAGAAGCTGAAGAGGGCATGTGAACTAGCGAGGACACATCTGAGTGACACACAGGGGAGGTCCGCCCTGTCCACTCCAAGGTGGAGGCGATACTTGGCTTTCCAGAGCCTGCTACACGTCGGGACCTCCGGTGTTTTCTGGGGATGACGGGGTATTATAGGGGTTTTTGCAGGAACTTCTCAGCGGTAGCTTCTCCCCTCACAGATCTCTTGAGCCCGAAGATCCCATTTCAGTGGACGCCTAGGTGCACTTTTGCGTTTCAGCAATTAAAGTCCATCCTGGTCAGTGCTCCTGTCCTCGCAGCGCCTGTGTTCACAAAGCCTTTCAAGTTGGCTGTGGATGCTAGTGAGCTGGGCGCAGGCGCGGTACTTCTGCAGGACGATGACGGGGGTATAGAACATCCGGTGTCGTATTTTTCTAAAAAGTTTAATATACACCAGCGGCGCTATTCCACAATTGAAAAGGAGGCTTTGGCCTTGATTTTGGCTCTCTCCCATTTCGAGGTGTATGTCGGTTCATCCCAGGTACCGATTAAAATATACACCGACCACAACCCGTTGGTCTTTATAGGCAGGATGCGGAATTCGAACCAGCGGCTAATGCGCTAGAGCCTTTTCCTGCAGGCCTTTGATGTTGACGTGGTTCACGTCAAGGGCAAGGACAATGTGTTGGCTGACGCGCTATCACGGCTGTAGACAGGGTGAGGGGGTGCTATTTATCCTTGAGGTGGTGTGGGGGTTATGGCCGCTGTTTATGTTCATTCCCCCATTTCGCCTTGGGGTTATGGACATAAAGTTGGGTGTGGGGGTGTTATGTGTTTGTGCCCTGATCAGGCGCTCCTAGTGTGATGTGTCATGTCTAGCTGTAGTTTCCTGTTATGGTTTTGTAGTCCTTATCGTTTCTCCTCCAGGTGTACCCATTTGTAATTAACCCAGGTGTGTCTTGTCTCGTCATTACCTCATGTATAAGGATTCTGCTTTCCCCTTTGTCTGTGGCTGATCCTGTCTGTGCAGTACGTGTTCTTGTCTGTCATTACTTTATATTTCCTTTGTCCAACCATGGTGGTAATTATTAATTAAATTCTTCTTTTGACTACTTCGGCTACCGTCTCCTTTATTATGTTGCCTTGACTCGACATTGAGCCTGCTAACAGTCAATGGTTACGTAATAGTCGGGGAGGATAAAAAATAATTTTGGGACGAATTTGGGACGAGAGTTAAAATAAAAATACCCTGCTAACTCTACTACAAACGGCGATGAAAATGAAACCGACTGCACGTTTTGTGTAGCACACAGTTATTAAACCTCCTTGTCAACATAAACACACATGCAAAACATGTAGAAATCCGCAAAATACACACACATGTAGCTACAGCTGTGCCCACGAATTCCTGGCCCGCAAATGTGCGGGTCTAGCTATGTACTGAGTGTGTATTTCGCAGGTTGAGTGATGTACAATGGCATCCCGTGGAGGAATTATGAAATGTTTTACCGTTACATCACAAAAACGCACAGCAGAACCAGACCCTGGAGCGCCGGCCTCTTTATTTACTTACTCCTCTTCATCCCCTATGGGTAATAAGGCTGAGGAGAGAACTCTCCATCGTATTTAGTCCTTAGCAATATGCTGCGCCTCTCCCCATGTAGGGATGGGTACCGAGCCCCGGTATTAAACATACCCCGGGCCGGAATTATTAAAGACAGAATTATTAAAGACAGACGGTACTGGAGACATTTAAAAAATATATGTCATATGTATTATTGCTACATACACATTATATCGCAGTTTTAGTTTCACCAACTCCGTTTCTAATATGCAAGACTACAACATGCGTCTATGATGTATTTTCGAGCTTTCCAATCCAGACGAGATCTCTCTCTCCCGTCTGTGTGCGAGGGGGCGGGGCCGTTTGTAAAGGTCTCCTGACTGTGTTACAGACTGTCATCCTGGTTAGTGGTTACTCTGGGTTCTGTCTTCAGGACAGTGTTGGATTGTTTGTTAATTGGATGGGACTTGATTGGATTCAATATTAGAGTAATTTTCTTGTTTGTGTGTTTGTTTAAATATATTTGGCCTTTGTTTATGTGATTGAATGATTTACTCAAATAAAAAGGTTGATGAATTATCATCTAATGATTTGTATGATGTTTTATTTATGTTAAAGGTCACTTTGAATGATTTTAACTAATGATAATGTAGAAAAACTAACATTTTTAAACTCGGGATGGTCCACATTAATTTCGGGACGGTTCCGGGAGGATGGGGAACAAAGTTAGTCGAGAGCCCTGGTAACAGCCAGATGCAATGTTTGCAAGGCGGAGGTTCCGTGTGGTGGAAAGAACAGAGCTACGTTCAACACGACCAATCTAATACACCACCTGAGAAACAAACACCAACAACAACACGACGAGTACACAGCGGCCACTCAGGTAACGGCACTGAAACAACCGACACTTTCAGAGACTTTTAAAAGGAAAGAGAAACTGCCTCAGAACAGTGAAAAGGCCAAAACAATAACAGCCAAGATAGCTGAATTCATCATGTTGGATGACCAGCCGTTATCTCTTACCTTTTTTTTCTTTTAATGCATTGCATAAAGATCGGATCGGGAAAAATCGGTATCGGCAGATTGTCAAAATCAAATGATCGGAATCGGATCGGGAGCAAAAAAAGGTGATCGGACATCCCTACTTTTCTTCATTTAAAGCGATAAAAACTCTCGATCTTCTCTCAAATTATTTATTTTTTTGGACGCCCTCGGCTCGAGTTTAGGGCGTTCTGAGCTGAATAAGAGCGTCAAATGATGGCAAGACGCCCCCCTGGTGGAAACGCTGCCGAACGGCTCCCCCTCTCTATGACGAACAAAGTAGTTAGTTTGAGAGCTAGCTAACTTGCCACATGGAACATTACAGTGTATGTTATTGACAAATTATTCGATTAATTTGGTACATTTGTGGATTATTACTGTTACAATGTTGGCATTTGGCAATCCTTCTGCTGCTATATCACAACAAGTATTCATGCACACAAGCTGATTATTTAACTGTAGATTATGACAGACCATTTCACATTTACTGACGAATCCATTTTAATGAATTTTTCTAATCCTGACTGACAAGAATTGTTGGTTTGAAATAGAAGCATTGCCTGGAGGGTTTGTTGTGGAGAGGATCATCCTGTTTATGACATGGCGGCCTGCCAGTGATCATCACATACAGTAAGTTCAGTCTGCCTACTGACAGTGTACAGCAGATTTATTATTATGTTATGAGTTTACTCTACAGGTAAACACCAAGTCCCGAGTGTGACGGTAATAAAATGTAGCGCAGGATTCTCAGAGGTTGTTTCTCAATCTCGAGTACGCTTGCTTGGTAGCACATGTCTTCCGAGTGTCTTGCTTCAGAAGCGAGGCAAGAATACTTCCTGGCATTCGGAAAACAAAGAGTGGAACAGGCTAGCAAGTGTGCTTCATATGAGAGGCCTCGCCTTACATTTTCCGAACGAAAATATGAAGAGGAATATCGAACATTTAAAGAGGACTGGGAACTCGAGTTTTTCTTCGTCTCCACCGGTTCGGGAAAATGCATCTGACAACGTCATTTCACAATTTAAAAGGTCCAATTTGCAGCGCCATCACGACACAAAACACCCGAAGTTCAGTACCGACTTTCCGAAAGGTGGAGAGTTGAGGGCGGAAAAGCTGGCGAGACTCAAACAGAACCGAACTGCTCAAATAAACGTATTCCACACTAATACGAGTGAAAGAGCGACAGAGGCATCCTGTGATGATCAGTAAACATGCTGTCTGTTATCTGTTGTTATGGGCAGTCAGCAATGTGTGTTTTGTGGTTGCAGTGAAAATAATAAATCACAGTTATTGCACTGTACATTATGCTTTTCATTCCTTAGTAACATATTACTATTATCCATATTCTCAAATGCATAATGGTTTCAGGGAGGAAAGGAGCGTTTTTGGATTGTGGCTCTTGCAAAAATATTTTTTCGTCAATGTGGCTCCTGATTAGGACAAGGTTGAGTACCACTGCTCTAGGGGGTCCAGGGGCATGCCCCCCGGTAAGATTTTATTTTTTATTTTGGAGTTAAATGCATCAATCTGGTGCATTTTGAGGGGAAAATAAAGAGACTAGATCTATGGAAACACCTATATTAAACAGAACTGTATACATTTCAATAATCATAAAATCATGGCCATAACCAATAACATACCCTTTCCAATATGAAAAAAACACTGAAACTTGTTTATTAATTTATTTTTGGTTCATTTATAGTTGTGAGTGTGTCTGTGCTCCTGAATCAGCCTCTCCTGTCTCCCTCCTCTCCCCCCTGCTCCTCTTTGAGGCAGCAGCAAAGACTAGTTTTCTCTCAACAAGTTTTAAAATTGTATCTTACCATTTTTCACCTAGTTAACTTTTTATTTATTTATTCATATTTTACTAATCACATTACATTTCATTTAGCTGACGCTTTTATCCAAAGCGACTTATAATGACAGGGACATTCTCCCTGGAGTAACTAAGGGCTAAATGCCTTACTCAAGGGCACACTAGTGGTGGTGTTCCTGGCGGGATTTGAACTCACAGCCTTCCGATCTTCAGCCCACCTCACTATCCATTAGACCAGGGGTTCCCAACCTTGTGAAATGAAAATTATACATTTCTTTCTTTTTATGCCTTTAATACTAACTTGAATTTTTATTAAAATTAATTAATCAATTATTTTTTATATTTTATTGTAATGTAGAGACAAGTAGGGATGCACGTCCGATATTAGGAATTATGACGTCATCCCGATAAACCCGATACCAGTATTAATAGCCCCGATGTGTGTGGGTGGATTGGGATGAGGGGCGCTTGTTTTTCACTCGGCTCCTCCCGTTTTGCCAGTACTGTGGTTTAGGAAGAAGGGAGTTATTCACAAATCCAGTGCTCTCTAATACTTCGAACCTGATCAGTCACCTGAAACATCGCCATCGCTACGATGGTGTGTTAAAAGCGTACGAAGACAATAATACAATACAAAGTGTGTGTGTGTGTGTGTGTGTGTGTGTGTGTGTGTGTGTGTGTGTGTGTGTGTGTGTGTGTGTGTGTGTGTGTGTGTGTGTGTGTGTGTGTGTGTGTGTGTGTGTGTGTGTGTGTGTGTGTGTGTGTGTGTGTGTGTGTGTGTGTGTGTGTGTGTGTGTGTGTGTGTGTGTGTGTGTGAGTGTGTGTGTGTGCTAGCGCGTTGGAGCTATGTGCAACTCAAGGCATATGCTCGAACCGGAGCTGCCTGGACGCTGCAATCATGTTGTGCACTATCCGTGCTGAGTGTGCTGACTTTTCGTACAATGTCCCACTGTCTGGCTTCCTGCATAAAGTCAAGTGCTTGGCACAGTTGTGGCGAAATGTCGCTCCTCTGTTTTCATTTAAACAGCTCCTTATATCCGTTAGCGCAGCTAGCTAGCACCAGATGCTAACAACAACAATGCACGTAAGGTCTCTCTCTCGCTCGCTCGGGCCACACATACACGCACCCTCCCGGTCCTCCAGATGGCCAGTCGGTGCCTGCCGGTGAGCGTGGAAGTGTGGTCTGCCACAAGCGGGCGGCAGGAGTGGGGCTGTCAGCATCAGCTTGTAGATGGTACTTTAAACTCGATGCGCTCTGAAACTACGGGGCGGCCAAGGAAAAAAAATACATAATCGTGTTAAAATAATTAGTGGTGTAAATCTTTTTTTATTATCGGTTATCGGTATCGGTCTTGAGAAGCAGGAAGTTATCGGTATCGGTTTCAAAAACCCAATACCGTGCATCCCTAGAGACAAGGCTTTAGTGACAATCATGTATTGCCTTACAGGTTGGGAACCACTGCATTAGACCAATCACTACCCTCTCAAATGGAAATATGTGTTTACATAAATGGTGACCACACCGTTTGAGACCCACTGAGAACTTAGACTAAGTTAACTTTCTAAACACTCAGAGAGTCCTTTACCTCACCTGAGCTGAGGTTATCCCGAGCTTGAATGACACACAGAGACCAATCAAGGGCTTTGATTTATGATCTGTATGACAGTGGCCATGTCGGCAGGCCACATCATGTGGACAGGCAGTCACCCTGTGTGAGGCAGGCCACTTAACAGGCCAGAAGGAGGCGAGATCAGAGCAAGAGAGTGAGGGATCATTGTCCACAAGTTAATCGATCGCAGATGGCGTTGCGGGCACGGACGAATACAAAAATTATTATTAAAAAAAAAAATTATTAAAAAAAGAAAAACCTAAATGGGTCCCGAATTTACGGAGCCCCGAAAGGGACATGGAAAAAAAAAAAAAAGAGAGAGACAAAAAAAAATAAAGTCAGGATAACGGATTCGTTTCTCGTGCGCACGAGAAACGAATCCGTTATCCTGACTTTATTTTTTTGAGAAAGTTACCGATGCACCAAGGAGGAAGTGGAACACGAGACAACCATTTAATTGCAGACTTTTATGTTTACGTGGGGAAATGACTTAATTGTATGGACATTTCGGCCAGGGGTGTAGAGCTATTGGTTGGCACCGGATTGGCAAAAAACAGGAGAGTCTGTAAACCAGTCTGCTTTGATCTATGAATTAATGTCCGTGACTCTCAGAGTACCTGCTGCCCGCAGCTGTCACACACACAGACACACACACACACACACACACACACACACACGCACACACACACACACACAGCCAGTGGCGGACTGGCCATCGGGACGTTCGGGACGAATCCCATTGGGCCGGTACCGAAGTGGGCCGCCCGTTGACAGTTTACGTGGGCTGGGCTGGGTGCGAGTCCCGGGCTGATTTGTAGTCCCAGTCCGCCCATCATGTATAGCTGTTCAATGAAGGTAAACACAGTGTAGGCGGTGCGTAAAAGCTCTTTGAGCGCTGGTGCTGCTCTTCTCTGAGTTACACGTCCCGCTGCCTCCTGGAGTGACCACACACCCCTGGCCGAAATGTCCTTAAAGTGAAGTCTAAGTACGATATATATCTCAAATAATGTATGCACTGTCATTTCCCCACGTAAACATAACAGTCTGCAATTAAATGGTTGTGTCCTGTGCGCTTCACTTCCTCCTTGGCGCACCGGTAACTTTCTCAAAAATAAAAAGTACGAGATACTTTCTGGTGACCATGAGAAACTTTCTCGTGCTCACCCGAAACTTTCTCGTGCGCACGAGTTAGTATCTCGTGCGCACCAGAAAGTATCTCGTGCGCACGAGTTACTATCTTGTGCGCACGAGATACGAACTCGTTATCCTGACTTTTTTTTTCTCCCTCTGTTTTTTTTTTTTTTTTCTTCATGTCCCTTTAGGGGCTCCGTACGAAATATACTTGGGCGGCCGTTAATATACCTGGGCGGCCCGCCCAAGTATAGTCTATGTGTGGGAAACCCTGGAACCGTTACACCCTTAATAAATACTAGGGCTGTCAGTCGATTAAAATATTTAATCGCGATTAATCGCATGATTGTCCATAGTTAATCGCGATTAATCGCAAATTAATCGCACATTTTTTATCTGTTCTAAATGTACCTTAGAGGAATATTTTTCAAGTTTTTAATACTCTTATCAATATATGAGTGGACAAATATGCTTTATGCTGATGTTTATTATCATTTGAACAATGACAAATATTCTCATGAATATTAAACACAACAACCTGGAACCTCTCTCATTCAATACAAATGGTGTGTGTGTGTGTGTGTGTGTGTGTGTGTGTGTGTGCGTGCGTGCGTGCGTGCGTGCGTGTGTGTGTGTGTGTGTGTGTGCGTGTGTGTGTGTGTGTGTGTGTGTGTGTGTGTGGGAGCTATGTGCAACTCAAGGCATATGCTCGAACGGGAGCTGCCTGGATGCTGCAATCATGAGTGTGCTGACTTTTCGTACAATGTCCCACTGTCTGGCTTCCTGCATAAAGTCAAGTGCTCGGTGCAGTTGTGGCGAAATGTCGCTCCTCTGTTTTCATTTAAACAGCTCCTTATATCCGTTAGCGCAGCTAGCTAGCACCAGATGCTAACAACAACAAGCACGTAAGGTCTCTCTCTCGCTCGCTCGGGCCACATTACACACACCCTCCCGGTCCTCCCGATGGCCAGTCGGTGCCTGCCGGTGAGCGTGGAAGTGTGGTCTGCCACAAGCGGGCGGCAGGAGCGGTGCTGTCAGCAGATGGTATTTTAAACTCGATGCGCTCTGAAACTACGGGACGGCCGAGGAAAAAAAATACACATGCGTTAATCGCGTTAAAATAATTAGTGGCGTTAATTTTTTTTTGCGTTAACGCGTTATTAACGCGTTAACTTGACAGCCCTAATAAATACACATCCATGCAATTGGGCTCAACCTTAATTCACTGAAGAGTGTTTAGATATTATTATTTACGTAAATTAAGAAATAATTATAAAGGCTAATGCTAGCAGGTAGGCTATATAGAATAACTTCAGGAAGCCTTATGACAACAGTCTCGCCTCCCTATGATCAGAAATCAGCTATTGCTGATATGTATAATATAATGACATCTATAGTTATGGTTACTGGTGTGGAAATCCCTTTATAGTTCTATCTGCACTTGATGGCTTTTTCTCATCCGTCCACTATTCAATATAACTGTTCCTCTGAGCTTCTCTACATTTCTCAAAATCTCATCATGCTCCCTGACTTTTTGCTGTTCTCCTATATTCTCCTCTTCTTCACTGAAGCCGTCTTTGTTCCTGCCTGTTCTCTCTTCCTCTCTATTTTCTTTAGAAATACCTCACCAAGCTTTCACAATCATCATGTTTACATTAGCCCTCTCTCTCTGCCTCTCTCTCTCACCCTTCCTCTAAAGCTCCTTACACACGAAGTCGATTTTTCGGCGTCGATAGATGTCAGGCCGTCAATGAGCGTCGTGTCGCCCAACTCAGATTGGTGTGTCCGTCGGCTGAAGTCTTTGCGGTGTGTTCCAGTGCGACACATGGCCAAGACGCAGGCGACGTGAGGCGACGCAGGCGACGTGAGGCGACGTGAGGCGACGTGAGGCGACGTGAGGCGACGTGAGGCGACGTGAGGCGACGTGAGGCGACGTTTCGCCGGGACGTGTTCTTTGGTGTCAGTTTGGTTTGAAAGAGGCTTTACACCCATGGTTCATCCCATCTCTCTCTTCTCCTTTTCTAATGTCCTTTCTTTCACAAGGTTTAATTCAATAGTTTCCTTTTCCACCAGATATCTGTGTGATTTTAAACAGATGCTTAAGTTCCCTCATGATATTACAAAGTTTCAATTAATTAATATGTCTGTGTCAAATGAATTGCTCCTCTTCACATCTGCGGTGGCTCATTCTGTCATCCAATCAGAGCTCAGCGTGGTTCACTCATTTTGTTCATCCAACCAGCCTCCAGTCTGACACTATTTTATGATTTTATGATTACATGTATGCTAAAATATCACTGAGTAATTTATCAGGGCAATAGAGAGACATGTATAGAGTAGTAATATATACTTCATATGTTTTCAATAACCAATAGAAGAGTGGTTAAAATGTGAAGATGTACACAGCATGTGTTTGCCTGACATAATTGCCACCATGTTCAACAACATTTTCAGACTATGACTGAACTTTTTTAAACTGACGTTGTCCACAAAGACGTTCCTCTGAGCTTTCACTCAAATCCTGTCAGGATTGTTGCAGATTCCGATAGATTCACTGATATTCTTCATATATTTTGTATTAAATTCCAGTGGAGGGAGAGCTAAATGTAAAAGCAGTGACATTTGGAACAGCTCTATAGTTTACTCACAGTTGAACTTGTTTCCCTTAAACCTGAACACATTCCACATCACCTCACACAGCATCAGAGAGTCCTTTTTGTAATGAGACTAGTGTTGCACGGTGTACCGATACTTGAAAGGTACCGCGATACCCTGCCGTTAAAAACGGTACGATTCCTCCGTTTCATTAGTATCGGTACTTTAAGAATGATGGGGAAAAGTACTCCCGTGAAAAAGCGCCGTTTTAATAAGAGCCGTGTGTGTTCAGCGCTCTGTTTCCACTCCCTGCACTGCAGCTGTGCCTGCAGTCCCGCTCCTCTCAAGCACGCTCTAAGTCCCTCCCCTCTCTCGTGCACGCGGCCACGCGCTAGCTGCCAGAGCATGTGAGAAAACGAGAAGCATGGCTGCAAGTGGGAGTGCAACTGCCGCTGCGCCTCGGCTTGTTGACAAAAAAGACGCCAGAAGTCTGTGAACGGGCCGTTCAGGTGTTCAGAGCAGAGCTCCCTGTCGGAGCAGCAGAGCGTGATGTGCACTGAAAAGTGTTTCTGTCGCAATATTATCGTTGAGCAAACTTAACTAGCAAACTAGCATCACTATCTGCTAACGTTAGCTTTAGCCTTCGTTTTCTATTAGTTGTTTTCATAGGCTATAAACGGAGGTGGTATAAGTATATATCTTGTACTTGAGTAAAAGTAGAAGTACCCAGGTCTTGTACTTGAGTTAAAGTAGAAGTACCAGAATGTAGGAACAATCCTGCAATCAAAATGTTCCCAAATAAAAGTACAAAAGTATTATCATCAAAATATAGTTAAAGTAGCGACAGTAAAAGTAGAAGTACTCAGGTCTTGTACTAGAAGCACCAGAGTGTAGGAATACTCTGTTACAGTAAAAGTACTGAATTCAAAATGTTCCTCAAGTAAAAGTATTAAATTAGCGACAGTAAAAGTAGTCATTGTTTGATTGGTCCATTTCAGAATAATATATATGATATGTTTTATAATGATTGATCATGAAAGTGTTCTCAAAACTGGTGAAGGTGCAGCTAGTCTGAATGCCTTTGTAGACTGCAGGCTAGCTGGTGGATTTACTCCAGGTGGAACTAAAGTCTGATTCAACACTTGGTTATATTTCACATCATTCATCCAGATCTGTGAAGTAACTAAAGGGATTAATACATGTAGTGGAGTAAAAGTACACCATGTACCATGAACTGTAGTGGATTAGAAGTACAAAGTAGCAAAAGAAACATTGAAATACTTAAATAAAGTACAAGTATCTCAAAATTGTACCCAAGTAGTACTTGAGTTTATGGACTTAGTTACTTTACACCAGTGGCTATAAAGATAGAAAGACTAAGCCTTGCACAGAGGCATGAAAATACATTTTCAAAATGCTCAACAGTGCTGCCAAAATGTTAAACTCACTGCTACACAATTAAAATAAATGCTTTTATATATATTTATATTAGATGTGACTCTTTGGCGTTTCTGTTATTATTGACACTGCTGCTTTAGTTGTTCTGGCTGTTAAAATCATCTGTTATTCCTAATTGTAAAGCCGATATTCCGTGGGGTCGGGGGCTCGGATCCTTGTCACCTTTTTCATACCTGATGAGTTTGCATCCCTGATAATATTTAAGACTGTTTCCCTTTTTTTAAGAAAAGTATCGAAAAAGAATCGGAATCGCAATTCTTGACTTGGTATCGGTATCGAAACCAAAATGTTGGTATCGTGACAACACTAAATGAGACAAAGAGCCGATTTGTAACTTCTGTACTATAAAGGAAAAATAGTATTATAGCGAGGCAATGTGATATACAGGATGTCAATTATGATGACTACTGAGGTTTTACCTCATTTCAGATCAAATATTGATTTGTAATAATGACGCACACAATTATTATTTTTGCTCAGCCTCACTCTGCTCTCTTTGTTTTTTCTCTCATTTTGTTTCTATGCTTCCTACTTTCCTCTCCTACTTCCTGTTTCTCTCTCTCTCTCTCTTTAAAAAGCCTGTGTCTCTCTCCATTTCTGTTCCCCCACACAGTAATATGATCTCTTGTATCAGGCAGCCGTGAATCAAACACACAGAGAGAGAAATATAGTAGAAACCTTAGTGGCCCCACCCCCATCTCTCTCTCTCTCTCTCTCTCTCTCTCTCTCTCTCTCTCTCTCTCTCTCTCTCTCTCTCTCTCTCTCTCTCATCTACAACATCCCTACCCCCACCCTCCCCCTTCTCTCTCCCTCTCTACAGTCCCTACCCCCAACCACAGCACACAGCTCTCTCCACATCCCCACTCTGTGTTCCATCTCTCCCTCGTTCTGAAACAAATACACTCTCTGACGAACACAATGCACTGATGTGTGTGTCTGCACAGCATGTTGGACCTGAAAGAGTTGCTGGTGGTACAACATGGTACATACAACATTATTATGATTTAGATCTTACAGATATTGGTGAGATATTCTGTTCATTCCCAATCAGCCCTTATTGAGGTCAGAGGTCACAGTCAGCTACAAAGCTGATGCTGGGCCCTTAACTACACAAGTATTGCTTAAAGTAATGTATACAACACATTATTAGGTCTGCGTCAGGCATCAATTAAATGGTATCGTCAGAATGACACTGGTTCATCTGTAAATCACAATTAAAACAGCTAAATGTGTCTCCAAATATCTATGTTGTGTTTTCAAGATATTTGAAAAAGAAAATCACACAGAAGCACGACTTCAAATCAGAGATGTGCCATAATGAAAACCAACCAACCAATTACTCGACTAAGAAGGGGTCGAGTAAAAGTGTGTGTAACCAGCACATCTGGCTGTTGTTGCTGAGGTAACACACAGTAACAGAAGCCTCAGTGATGCTTTCAGTGTATACTGAAGGCAGAATCACACTGTTAATAATCCACAAGCCACTCACCGCCAGTGACAATGTACTCTGGCAGAGGGAGACGGCAAAAGAGAAGAAAGCGGTCCACAAAGTACTGGAACTTTGAATGGGCCTCAGGTTAGCACTGATTATTAATAACAATTGGCTGAGTGTGGGTCCCACTGTGGGACAGTTATGTTCAATGCAAACGTCAATGTAGAGTTAGCAATGCTTTTTACTTGGACATCACATGATGGGTTTATGATAGCTTTTTGGTTTCTAATATCTTCTTTATTCATGTACTCTGCTCTGATGTGAATTCTGATCAATTCCTCTAGTGTTACTTATGACTGTAGATGTCCACAATTGTACAGGTAAAGAAAGTGGGTTACAAAATACTTTATTTAAAATATAATAAGTGATAAAGTATATTTAAAATGTGTTTGTACTTATCATAGACTTTGATGTATCCATCTATATTAATTACTGAGGGGAAAATGGTTTTAATTGTATTTTCCAACCGGTCGACAACATGAATGCATTTTATAATTCTATGATTGAAGAGTAGTTAATAATGTGTCATTTAGCCTAATAGCTGCACTCATCAGTTGCACCTAGTTAAATAATTAAGCAATTCATCACTGTCAAATGAGTATGGTCCCACTGCTCAAGTGTGTCCAAGGTACCCAGAGACACCTTTGAAAAATCTCTTTTAGATAGATAGATAGATAGATAGATAGATGGATAGATGGATAGATAGATAGATGGATAGATGGATAGATGGATAGATAGATAGATAGATAGATAGATAGATAGATAGATAGATAGATAGATAGATAGATAGATAGATAAATAGATAGATAGATAGATAGATGGATAGATGGATGGATAGATAGATAGATGGATAGATGGATGGATAGATGGATAGATGGATAGATAGATACTCCAATTAACTTAATTAGCACCAATAAGATACAAGAGTCCAGTAAATAAATATATATTCTGATCATACCAAAAGATAACAATGCATGTTCCTCTCATTATTACTTGTTATTCCAACCATGTGCTTGTGCATGTGATTCTGTGCATATTTAATTAACTTTAATTACCAGTGAAGTTTTAATTAAAGGTGTAATTTCATCACTGAGGATTCAAATACAGCCCGTGTATCATCCAGTGAGTGGATGTGATCCAGATAAAAATACTGGTACCTTCAGTACCTTCGTTAATAAGTGGAGCCTAATGAAGCAATGCATTACCACTTAATTGGCATAAGCAGGACAGACGAATACAGAGAGATGAGATAGCTAAGGTAATTAAAATCTTTCAGCTCCAGACAATGGGAAACACAAGTAGCCTGTGCAATTCCTTCATTTTGTGCTTACCTTGTTGGTCCCAAAGGCCGGGTCAGGGTAGGATTGTTGCCCCATCCTGGTGTGGTCTTTCGCTGACAGAGACTGAGGAGGAGGCGGGTAAACTGTTACATCCATGGCTCAAAATACATCCACTTCTCCCGTCTGTGCTCCCTTCGGTTCTCTCTCTTCTTTTATCTATGTGAATGCCTGAACACCTTGACGTTGTTTGATATTTTCTGCGTGTCCCTGAGCGAAAAAAATGAAAAGAAACACGGTTGTTTTTTTAAATAAAAGCAGTTTTCAAGTAGATACGTTAGACTGAACCGAGCATATGGAGTCAGTGGAGTTCCGACAGATGCTCCAGTTGCTGCTGCTGCGATGAGAAAACTTCCCGGTAAAGCCACTTCTTCAATACCTGGCGTTAAAAACAAACTTCGTTGTCGTTTTCCCTTCTTCTATTGTAGCATGTATTGTTTTCGGACAGGGGACGTTGTTGGACCCTGTCTGTCCCGGTTTGGGACTCTCGTTTTCTGATGTTCCTCCGCTGCTGCTGCTGCTGCTGCTGCTACTGCTGCCGCGCGTGTGCTTGGTGCCGAGGTGCCTCGCGGACCAGTCATACAAAGAGCTGCTGCGTCAAGCTAGCAGGAGTAAGCTACAACAAACCCGGAACTACATCTCCTTCAAAAATAAAAGCCCGAGTTTTTAGGCCGGGTAAAGAAACGAGAAATGTGGGCAAAGGATAAAGTGAATGAAACAAAGTTAATGAAACGTTGACGTCTCCTTTCAATAATTCAATGATTTTCAGTCTGGCTTTAGAACACATCATAGCACAGAGACAGCTCTGGTTAAAGTCACAAATGACATTCTAATAGCCTCAGACAAGGGACTTGTCTCTATTCTTGTTTTGCTCGATCTCAGTGCTGCATTTGATACTATCAACCATGATATCCTATTGCAAAGACTAGAGCACTTAGTTGGCATACAGGGAACTGCTTTAGGCTGGTTTAGGTCCTATCTATCTGAACGCTCTCAGTTTGTACGTGTTAACGAATCTTCCACGCAAACCAAAGTTAGCCATGGAGTGCCACAGGGCTCAATGCTCGGACCTATTTTGTTCACATTATATATGCTTCCGTTAGGCAATATTATAAGGAATCATTCTGTAAACTTTCATTGTTATGCGGACGATACTCAACTATATTTATCAATCAAGCCTGATGAAATTAATCATCTAAATAAAATTCAAGACTGCCTTAAGGACTTAAAAACGTGGATGACCTTAAACTTGTTGATGTTAAACACGACCAAAACTGAAGTTATTGTACTTGGCCCGAAGAATCTACGAAACAAATTATCTAAAGACATACTAACTATGGATGGCATTAATTTGGCCTCCAGTGAGACTGTAAGGAATCTTGGTGTTATATTTGATCAGGATTTATCCTTTAACGCCCACATAAAATCAATTTCAAGGACCGCCTACTTCCATCTACGTAACATTGCAAAAATCAGGCATATCTTGCCTCAAAACGATGCAGAGAAACTAGTCCATGCATTTGTTACTTCTAGGCTGGATTATTGTAACTCTTTATTATCAGGGAGTACCAAGAAGTCAATCAAGTCGCTTCAGCTGATTCAAAATGCTGCGGCTCGTGTACTAACCAGAGTTAGGAAAAGCGACCACATTACTCCTGTTCTGGCTGCCTTACACTGGCTCCCTATAGAACACAGGATAGAATTTAAAATTCTTCTTCTCGCCTACAAAGCCCTTAATGGGCAGGCGCCATCTTACCTTAAAGAACTCATTATACCCTACTGTCCTACTAGGGCATTGCGTTCCAAGAATGCAGGGTTGTTGGTTGTTCCTAGAATCTTTAAAAGTACAATGGGAGCCAGAGCCTTTTCTTATCAAGCTCCACATTTGTGGAATCAGCTTCCAGTTTGTGTTCGGGCGGCAGACACCCTATCCGTTTTTAAGAGTGCGCTTAAGACCTTCCTTTTTGATAAAGCTTATAGTTAGGGCTGATTAGATTCAGCCCCTAGTTTTGCTGATATAGGCTTAGTTTGTCGGGGGACATCTTACTTCTTCCTTCTCTCTGTCTATACCCGTGCACACTCATGTTCCGATTAACCCAGCTTCCCCAAATGTCTTTCTTTTTGGTGTCAATATACGCTGGGATCCGGAGTCATGGATGATCCTGCGGTCCTGTGTCCTGGATCGCGAGCGCTGGATCTTGAGTCGTGGCTGTGGTCCTGGATCATAGGTCCTGGATGGATATCCTCGTGGATTCATCTTCCTATTATACACACATGCATTTCCAAACATTTGGACTACCTATGTTGCAAATGTATTATCTTTTCAATTTACACACGGCATCTATTGCACGTCTGTCCGTCCTGGGAGAGGGATCCCTCCTCTGTTGCTCTCCCTGAGGTTTCTCCCATTTTTCCCTTTAAACTGGGTTTTCTTTGGAAGTTTTTCCTTGTACGATGTGAGGGTCTAAGGACAGAGGGTGTCGTATTGTCATACTGATATTCTGTACACACTGTGAAGACCACTGAGACAAATGTAACATTTGTGATATTGGGCTATATAAATAAACATTGATTGAATAACTAAAAGTACACATTCAGCAGTGTTTTGTTTAAATAACACTTTGCAGCATCATCGTTGGCAAGCGATATTATTTTTAGAATAATCGACATATCCGTTTTGCTCATCTAGAGGAGGAGAGAGTGGGTGTTTCTCAATGTTGAGGACGCTTGCTTGGTAGCATATGTATTCCGAGTCACTTGCTTCAGAAGCGATGCAAGAATCCTTCCTAGCCTCGGAAAACAAAGAATTGTGGAAGAGGGTGTTTCTCAATGTCGAGTACACTTGCTTAGTAGCACATGTCTTCCGAGCGTCTTGCTTCAGAAGCGAGGCAAGAATACTTCCTAGCCTCGGAAAACGAAGAATGGAACAGGCTAGCAAGTGTGCAGGTTTGCGTCATATGAGAGGCCCCGCCTTACATTTTCCGCCACAGATTTGGGGAAATTGGTCCGTGCGCAAAGTATTGTGGGGATTTTAAGACCGCAGAGTCTACATGCGCAGCCTCGAAATGTCTCCAAACGAAGTACGACGGGCTCGGCAGAATTCCAAGTATGTTGGACATTGGAACAGTACTTTGGCGGCACTCGATGACGTAGTATGCTTGAAATAGTGGCTCTGGAGCAGCTTTACTCGAGATTGAGAAACACCCACAGGCAGGGGCGGACTGGTCATTGGGAACACCGGGAGTTTTCCCGCAGTTCTAAACTTTGACAAAACGAGTCTTAAACAAGTCCTTATGTGCTTTTCACCAAATGTAATGACATCGATCAACAGGATAATACTTAATAATCAAACCGCTCTTTATTAGCCACATTAATAATTTAATAATACATTTTCTCTCTGCTGGTAAAGTAACGTGTTTTCTTCTATTTTAAGAGGGATCAGTAAGGTAAGGCTACCGTGACGGTTTGATTCAGAAGGAGTTTAATGTATAAGACCCCTGATGTTAAGGTGACCAGAATGTTTATTTCCACTGTGTACAACATGTTATAAGGGACCCAAAATCTATCTTTATGCAAGGGATAATGTGCAGCGAGGCGGTCTCTATGGGGAAAAGAACACCGGAATCTACATCCCTCTGCAGGTGGTACTTTAACTATATGTTGATGATAATACTTTTCTACTTTTACTTGTAACATTTTGAATGCAGGACTTTTTATTGCAACCGAGTATTCCTACACTCTGGTATTTTACTCAAGAACAAGATCTGAACTTCTCCCACCTCTGACAATAAATGCTGAGTGGTTACCAAAAAGAAAACCCTGCTCTGAAGGTTATTTTCATTTTAGAAATCCTGCACTCAGCTTTGCTTTCTCCAATATCATTGAAATGCAGCCAGATGCTTCTTCTTTTTTCGGTTTTCGCAAATTTCTTGACTTTTTCCGACGCTCTTGCATTTAAATCCGGCTCCTCGTCTCCCTGTGCCCCTTTCATACCAACGCGTTTTCAGCTCCGGCTCGGAGCTGGAGCCTGAAAAGTACCGGTTTTTCCTGTTCACACTGCAGAGGCGCCGCCTCTTAGCTCCGGAATCCGGTTCACTTCCAGCTACAAAAAATTGTCGGTCTAGAGGCAAGAGCTTCGGAGCTAAGAGGCGGCGTCGCTTACGTCTCTCTTACGTCGAGGCGGGGGCAGGGGCAGATTCGTCATTGAAGTAGATGCTGAAGACCACAAAGAAGTCTTGCATTTCGCATGTGATGTTTGTAAAGTTCCAAGTAAAGTCGTCCCTTGTAAAGTCGTCCCTTGTAAAGTCGTCCGATGCCTTCCATTTCGTTTCGTAAGAGGATAACCAAAGCGAACATCGCTTCAATACAATCGGCCATTGTTGTTGTTGTCGATGTTGGGATTTCCGCATGGTTTGGATTTTATGAAGCAGGCACGTAAACGGTGACATCATGACAAAAATGGACTTAGCCAATGTTATTCTGCTCCCATGAATGCAGGCATCCAAAATAATTTCCTATTGCTTCCAACCAACAAGTGTAGAGAGTAACGTGAGGTGTGATAAATGTGTTGTTACTGCAGCATCTCCTCTCAAGAAAAGCTCTCAGTTGATTTATTCAACCCGATATCACGGCAAGACGTGAACATGTGACGATTTACCATGCTGGGAGACGTGAAGATGTTACGATTTCGTCCCTTCAAACGTGACAGTTACACGGTATTGTTAACCCATGTTAACCATTGGAGAAATAACCGGAAATGCTACCCCGACGGTCGGTTGTTATTGTCAATATTAATATAATGATTTATTTTTTAATATTCACACTCGATTACGCCAATTTTCTTGTTGCCCCAGCTGGTCGACACCTCTTTTAGCAGAAACAATGGCTAAATTAATGTATTAAATCAATGTTAATCCATGTGTGTGGATGTGGAATTAACGGACGTGACGTTGTGCGATTGAGTTGCCAGGCAACAGCTTCGGTTCATGTTAATTTACAAACTCTTCAACTACAACCGTAGTTATATTTAAAAACATGTTAGAAGGCCTCACGAAATACTTTAATGCAAATTCAAATGTAAATGTGAAGGAATGTGTGAATAACAAAATACATCGGTGATAAATGAAACCGGAAACTGACGTAGGCAAGATCCTCCGCTCGATGATTGGATGGTTTAGCCGCAATGCATGCTGGGATTTGGGGTTTATGTGATGTGAAATCTGAAAATGTTTTTTAAAAACAAAATAAAACTTTATTCCGAGTGTGCTTGCTTTTCTCTTTGAAAGTCATCACATAACAGCATTGTAATACACGGTTCGGCTGCATTAAATATTACATATCTGCCGTAGTTCTCTATTTATAGAGCCCTGCTGAGAAGACTTCTAGACAAACAGGAAGAACTGCCGCCAAAACTGAAAACGTGACGTGGATCATAAATATATCAGCCATTAAACAACATCTTACATTTCTTTTCACACAATACGTCTCCTTGCAGTATCAACACTAATTCGGCTGACTTTTATATTTGATCCAATTGGTAGATAGGCTGTATTTACACCATAACGGTGCAGAGCTGATAGAAAGGGACACCTGGTGGTTAAAGCACGTTGAATTTTATTATTTTATTATTAGATATTAATAGGATCCCTATAAAGTATATTCATTACTCGTTATTCTTTACTAATAGTTCATTAAAGACTGTGTTGTCACAACAGACTGTATATAATGACTAGTTTCCACACCCCTTTCAAGATTTTCTAAACTAAGGTTTATTGACATATTATACACAACTACGGTGTAGTTATGCAATGAATGAAAAACTTGGGTCGCAGGTTCCTCAACAGTGCATTACAAGACATCTATCAATATTGTGTGTATACCTCCACCATTAAACTGTCATTCTGCACATTTCTTATACTATCTACATACATGTTATAAGAGTACAATACAGTATAATATCAGTTTCATAATAAACAAATAACAAACAAATAAGTGCTTAAACATAGTTAACATTGCAGGAAAGCAATTATATTAAGTACTTTGTCAGGATTAATATGTATCTGTAGATACAAATGTCACTGTGTGTGCTGTGTGCTCTGCATGTGTGACCATTAAAGAGGGTTTCATCCCTTCATATTCTTCTTCGATACCCCCAAAACTTTTTTCTTATTCAAAAGAAGACCTTAACCTAAACTACTCTTTAATGTTTGAATTAAGCCTTATTAGTTTGTCTGTTTTGCACATCCTCCTATTAATATCTAATAATAAATAATAAAATTCAATAACGTGCTTTACCCACCAGGTGTCCCTTTCTATCAGCTCTGCACCGTTATGGTGTAAATACAGCCTATCTACCAATTGGATCAAATATAAAAGTCAGCCGAATTAGTATTGATACTGCAAGGAGACGTATTGTGTGAAAAGAAATGTAAGATGTTGTTTAATTGCTTATATATTTATGATCCACGTCACGTTTTCAGTTTTGGCGGCAGTTCTTCCTGCTTGTCTAGAAGTCTTCTCAGCAGGGCTCTATACATAGAGAACTACGGCAGATATGTAATATTTAATGCAGCCGAACCGTGTATTACAATGCTGTTATGTGATGACTTTCAAAGAGAAAAGCAAGCACACTCGGAATAAAGTTTTATTTTATTTTTAAAAAAGAGGTGTCAACCAGCTGGGGTAACAAGAAAATTGGCGTAATCGAGTGTGACTATTAAAAAATAAATCATTATTATCTTAATATTGACAATAACAACCGACCGTCGGGGTAGCATTTGCTTGGCATTTCCGGTTATTTCTCCAATGGTTAACATGGGTTAACAATACCGTGTAACTGTCACGTTTGAAGGGATGAAATCGTGACATCTTCACGTCTCCCAGCATGGTAAATCGTCACAGGTTCACGTCTTGCCGTGATATCGGGTTGGATTTATTGTGTGGGACCCTTTAACCCAGCGTTTCTCAAAGCGTGGGGCGCGCCCCACTGATGTGATAGGTGGGTTGTGAATGGACGCGATGAACGGGAGATTTCTTTTTTTTATTTAAAAAAAAATATGTTTTGGACCTCAGGCCGGAATCGAACCTGTGTCCTCGCGGGCGGTAGTGGATTTACAGCCGGAGACTCGCAACGGCGGTGGACTTTCATAGCACCGCTGCACCGGACCTGCCGGAGCCGCCAGAGCCTCGCAACGGCGGGTGTTTGCGGCGGCGGATGCAGTACCGGCGCAGCGGCACTATGAAAGTCCACGGCCCACCTATGCCAGAGCCAGCAGCCCACCAACAGCAGCGGCCCAACGGGAAAAGTCCCGAATCTCCTGATGACCAATCCCCGAGCCTGCTCACACACACAACTGAAAGCAAAGTCATTTACAGACATATGTAAAAAATCTCTCATACACACATGTGAAACGCTCTCACACACAGACACAACAGCGTTGCAGTCAGGAAGAAAAGCAATGTGGAGCGGCACCTCACCACTTCATAACGGCCCGTCTGCACTACAGGCATCGAAAAACGCTTTCAAAGCTTCGCCCATTAATTTGAATGGGGTGACGTAGAAGATTTTTAAACTTCGCCGAACTGCATTGTGGGGAGCATGGCATGGTTTTGCAAGCATCACGAGCATCTATCGGCATCAAAAGTTGAACAATGTTCAACTTTTGAGGCTCGATCCTTGGCATCAGCCAATCAAATCCCGCGTATGCAAATCTGACAGTACAAGCGCTAGCCAATCAAACCGCGTGTATGCTGGGAGTGACTACGCAGGTAATTTCTTCATATTCCAAAAAATGGAGGGAAAATTCATTATAGCGGTAGTGAATCACCCGGTGCTGTATGATCAGTCTCTGTTCATCTACCGGGATACAAACCGGAGGAGCGAGGCATGGAGGGAGGTGGCAGAGACAGTGGATGAAACTGGTAGGTTTTCGCCTGTTTGGGGATTTTATATCCAGTTTACTTCGTTTTAACATTGCTATTGCTTTGTATGCCGGGGGCGGGCGGGAGATTCCTGATTGGTTGTTGGTCGCCTTGGGCGCGAGAAATCGCCAAGCCTCAGACACGCCCAGCTTCAAGATTTGTTGATGCCTGTAGTGTAGACGGGCCGTAAGGAGTTCAACCGTGACACTTTTCGAAATCCCGTTTGTGCCCCCCATTTTACAAATAGGCCTATGTTTATTATTATCTTTTAACGCAAGCCATCATCGCCACGGACGAGCACACAGCCTCTGTGAGCGAGCGAGACACAGAGAGAGAGAGAGAGAGAGAGAGAAAAAACTGCACCTTTATCTATTTAATATAGCCTAGTTGTACAAAATAAAGTAAGAAATCATTCCAATGTGTACTATAGGACAGTAAACAGTTTAAAAGGGGAGTGAATAGTAATGCATAAATAAAAAGAAAGAATGCTAACTAGGTAACATAAGATAAGAATACACAAGTTTAAATGATTTGTTATTGGTTGTGATCATATTCTAAAGATGTTTGGATTATTGAAAAGTATACAGCTCCGTTTCATGAGTGTTGAGAGATGTATCCATACATTCATTTTGTGCTCAAAGTGCACCAGATTGATGCATTTAACTTCAACATTTTTTAAAAAATCATACATTTTCTTTTCACTGCAAACGGGTCCCACAGACCCAAACAGCACACAAAGGTTAAAGGTAAGCATATAATAATGTTAAAATGTGCTAAATATATACACTGCAAAAAAACTGAAAAAGAGGAGTAAAAGTAGCTCACGACTTGTTTAATTTTTTTGAAAGTTGCTCTCATCCTAAAAAAGGTTGGAGACCCCTGTTATAGAACGATACATTTGACCATTTTAAGATCGGCCTACCATTTTATTGGAGCGGCGAGGAACAGGTGGGGCTTGAAAATACTGGAACACTGGAACGCTGTCAAATCGGATGTGATGTAACGCCCAGCTCCGACCGCCAATGTAAATTAAACGCAGCATTAATCCCAATCCTTCATCATGACGTCAATGTGTGGCTGTGCAGAGGTGTAAAAGAAGACAGGGTTTGATCTTCTCTTCCTCTGGACTTATCTGTCCCCTGTCACGTGGACATTCAAGTTGAACACTAACATCTGACAGGAAAGTCTGTCTGAAAATGTATGTTTTTATTTTATCAATATCATTTCTCCCTGGTTACTATGATTGCCGGGTTTACGCTCAACCTTCCGGTGTTGCTGTTCAGAACAAATGCGCCTTTGAAAAGGTCAGACTACATGTATGTAATATTTGTTTTGGCCCCAAACCTTTACTGTCAATATTGCCTTTGAGAGGCGCTCCAAGCACATGTTTTTATATTACTTTTTTTTTAACATAATCATATACAGTGGGGCAAAAACGTATTTAGTCAGCCACCAATTGTGCAAGTTCTCCCACTTAAAAAGATGAGAGAGGCCTGTAATGTTCATCCTAGGAACACTTCAACTATGAGAGGCAGAATGGGGGTAAAGAATCTAGGAAATCACATTGTAGGATTTTTAATGAATTAATTGGTAAATTCCTCGGTAAAATAAGTATTTGGTCACCAACAAACAAACAAGATGTCTGGCTCTCACAGACCTGTAACTTCTTCTTTAAGAGCCTCCTCTGTCCTCCACTTGTTAACTGTATTAATGGCACCTGTTTGAACTCGTTATCAGTATAAAATACACCTGTCCACAACCTCAAACAGTCACACTCCAAACTCCACTATGGCCAAGACCAAAGAGCTGTCAAAGGACACCAGAAACAAAATTGTAGACCTGCACCAGGCTGGGAAGACTGAATCTGCAATAGGTAAGCAGCTTGGTGTGAAGAAATCAACTGTGGGAGCAATTATTAGGAAATGGAAGACATACAAGACCACTGATAATCTCCCTCGATCTGGGGCTCCACGCAAGATCTCACCCCGTGGGGTCAAAGTGATCACAAGAACGGTGAGCAAAGATCCCAGAACCACACGGGGGGACCGAGTCCATGACCTGCAGAGAGCTGGGACCAAAGTAACAAAGGCTACCATCAGTAACACACTACGCCGCCAGGGACTCAAATCCTGCAGTGCCAGACGTGTCCCCCTGCTTAAGCCAGTACATGTCCAGGCCCGTCTGAAGTCTGCTAGAGAGCATGTAGATGATCCAGAAGAGGATTGGGAGAATGTCATATGGTCAGATGAAACCAAAATAGAACTTTTTGGTAAAAACTCAACTAGACGTGTTTGGAGGAGAAAGAATGCTGAGTTGCATCCAAAGAACACCACCTACTGTGAAACTTGGGGGTGGAAACATCATGCTTTGGGGCTGTTTTTCTGCAAAGGGACCAGGACGACTGATCCGTGGAAAGGAAAGAATGAATGG